>NW_022312908.1:264387-302541 GCF_002776525.5 Piliocolobus tephrosceles | reverse complement strand
ATCCAGTCTGTCACTGATGGACATTTGGATTGATTCCAAGTCTCTGCTATTGTGAATAGTGCTGCAATAAACATACGTGTGCATGTGTCTTTGTAGTAGAATAATTTATAATCGTTTGGGTATATACCCAGTAGTGGGATGGCTGGGTCATATGGTACATCTAGTTCGAGATCCTTGAGGAATTGCCATACTCTTTTCCATAATGGTTGAAGTAGTTTACAATCCCACCAACAGTGTAAAAGTGTTCCTATTTCTCCACATCCTCTCCAACACCTGTTGTTTCCTGATTTTTTAATGATTGCCGTTCTAACTGGTGTGAGATGGTATCTCATTGTGGTTTTGATTTGCATTTATCTGATGGCGAGTGATGATGAGCATTTTTTCACGCGTCTGTTGGCTGTATGAATGTCTTCTTTTGAGAAATGTCTGTTCATATCCTTTGTCCACTTTATGATGGGGTTGTTTGTTTTTTTCTTGTATATTTGTTTGAGTTCTTTGTAGATTCTGGATATTAGCCCTTTGTCAGATGAGTAGATGGCAAAAATTTTCTCCCATTCTGTAAGTTGCCTGTTCAATCTGAGGGTAGTTTCTTTTGCTGTGCAGAAGCTCTTTAGTTTAATTAGATCCCATTTGCCAATTTTGGCTTTTGCTGCCATTGCTTTTGGTGTTTTAGACATGAAGTCCTTGCCCATGCCTATGTCCTGGATGGTACTACCTAGATTTTCTTCTAGGGTTTTTATGGAATTAGGTCTAACATTTAAGTCTCTAATCCATGTTGAATTAATCTTCATATAAGGAGTAAGGAAAGGATCCAGTTTCAGCTTTCTACTTATGGCTAGCCAATTTTCCCAGCACCATTTATTAAATAGGGAATCCTTTCCCCATTTCTTGTTTTTCTCAGGTTTGTCAAAGATCAGATGGTTGTAGATGTGTGGTTTTATTTCTGAGGACTCTGTTCTGTTCCATTGGTCTATATATCTGTTTTGGTATCAGTACCATGCTGTTTTGGTTACTGTAGCCTTGTAGTATAGTCTGAAGTCATGTAGCGTGACATCTCCAGCTTTGTCCTTTTGACTTAGGATTGTCTTGGCAATGCGGGCTCTTTTTTGGTTCCATATGAACTTTAAAGCCGTTTTTTCCAATTCTGTGAAGAAACTCAATGGTAGCTTGATGGGGATGGCATTGAATCTATAAATAACCTTGTGCAGTATGGCCATTTTCATGATATTGATTCCTCCTATCCATGAGCATGGTATGTTCTTCCATTTGTTTGTGTCCTCATTTATTTCACTGAGCAGTGGTTTGTAGTTCTCCTGGAAGAGGTGCTTTACATCCCTTGTAAGTTGGATTCCTAGGTAATTTATTCTCTTTGACGCAATTGTGAATGGAAGTTCATTCCTGATTTAGCTCTCTGCTTGTCTGTTACTGGTGTATAAGAATGTTTGTGATTTTTCCACATTAATTTTGTATCCTGAGACTTTCCTGAAGTTGCTTATCAGCTTAAGGAGATTTTGGGCTGAGACAATGGAGTTTTCTAAATACACAATCATGTTATCTGCAAACAGGGACAATTTGACTTCTTCATTTCCTAACTGAATACCCTTGATTTCTTTCTCTGGCCTGATTGCCCTAGCCAGAACTTCCAACACTATGTTGAATAGGAGTGGTGAGAGAGGGCATCCCTGTCTTGTGCCAGTTTTCAAAGGGAATTTTTTCAGTTTTTGCCCATTCAGTATGATATTGGCTGTGAGTTTGTCATAAATAGCTCTTATTATTTTGAGATACGTTCCATCAATACCGAATTTATTGAGTGTTTTTAGCATGAAGGGCTGTTGAATTTCGTCAAAAGCCTTTTCTGCATCTACTAAGATAATCATGTGGTTCTTGTCTTTGGTTCTGTTTATATGCTGGATTACGTTTATTGATTTGCAAATGTTGAACCAGTCTTGCATCCCATGGATGAAGACCACTGGATCATGCTGGAAAAGCTTTTTGATGTGCTGCTGAATCCAGTTTGCCAATAATTTATTGAGGATTTTTGCATCGATGTTCATCAGGGATATTCGTCTAAAATTCTCTTTTTTTGTTGTGTCTCTGCCAGGCTTTGTTATCTGGATGATGTTGGCCTCATAAAATGAGTTAGGGAGGATTCCCTCTTTTTCTATTGATTGGAATAGTTTCAGAAGGGATGGTACCAGCTCCTCCTTATACCTCTGGTAGAATTCAGCTGTGAATCCATCTGGTCCTGGACTTTTTTTGGTGGGTAGGCTATTAATTGTTGCCTCAATTTCGGAGCCTGCTATTGGTCTATTCAGGGATTCAACTTCTTCCTGGTTTAGTCTTGGGAGAGTGTACGCGTCCAGGAAATTATCCATTTCTTCTAGATTTTCTCGTTGATTTGTGTAGAGGCGTTTATAGTATTCTCTGATGGTAGTTTGTATTTCTGTGGGGTCGGTGGTGATATCCCCTTTATCATTTTTTTTTGCATCTGTTTGATTCCTCTCTCTTTTCTTCTTTATTAGTCTTGCTAGCAGTCTGTCAATTTTGTTGATCTTTTCAAAAAACCAGCTCCTAGATTCACTGATTTTTGGAGAGTTTTTTGTGTCTCTATCTCCTTCAGTTCTGCTCTGGTCTTAGTTAATTCTTGTCTTCTACTAGCTTTTGAGTGTGTTTGCTCTTGCCTCTCTAGTTCTTTTAATTGTGATGTTAGAGTGCCAATTTTAGATCTTTCCTGCTTTCTCTTGTGGGCACTTAGTGCTATAAATTTCCCTCTACATACTGCTTTAAATGTGTCCCAGAGATTCTGGTATGTTGTATCTTTGTTCTCATGGGTTCAAAGAACATCTTTATTTCTGCTTTCATTTCGTTATGTACCCAGTAGTCATTCAGGAGCAGGTTGTTCAGTTTCCATGTAGTTGAGCGGTTTTGATTGAGTTTCTTAGTCCTGAGTTCTAGTTTGATTGCACTGTGGTCTGAGAGACAGTTTGTTATAATTTCTGTTCTTTTACATTTGCTGAGCAGTGCTTTACTTCCAATTATGTGGTCAATTTTGGAATAAGTGCGATGTGGTGTGAGAAGAATGTATATTCTGTTGATTTGGGGTGGAGAGTTCTATAGATGTCTATTAGGTCCGCTTGGTGCAGAGATGAGTTCAATTCCTGGATATCCTTGTTAACTTTCTGTCTCGTTGATCTGTCTAATGTTGACAGTGGAGTGTTGAAGTCTCCCATTATTATTGTATGGGAGGCTAAGTCTCTTTGTAAGTCTCTAAGGACTTGCTTTATGAATCTGGGTGCTCCTGTATTGGGTGCATATATATTTAGGATAGTTAGCTCTTCCTGTTGAATTGATCACTTTACCATTATGTAATGGCCTTCTTTGTCTCTTTTGATCCTTGATTGTTTAAAGTCTGTTTTATCAGAGACTAGGATTGCAACTCCTGGTTTTTTGTTCTCCATTTGCTTGGTAGATCTTCCTCCATCCCTTTATTTTGAGTCTATGTATGTCTCTGCATGTGAGATGGGTCTCCTGAAGACAGCAGACTGATGGTCTTGACTCTTTATCCAGTTTGCCAGTCTGTGTCTTTTAATTGGAGCATTTAGTCCATTAACATTTAAGGTTAATATTGCTATCTGTGAACTTGATCCTGCCATTATGATATTAACTGGTTATTTTGCTCATTAGTTGATGCAGTTTCTTCCTAGCCTCGATGGTCTTTACGTTTTGGCATATTATTGCAATGGCTGGTACCAGTTTTTCCTTTCCATGTTTAGGGCTTCCTTCAGTCTCTTGTAATGCAGGCCTGGTGGTGACAAAATCTCTAAGCATTTGCTCATCTGTAAAGGATTTTATTTCTCCTTCACTGATGAAACTTAGTTTGGCTGGATATGAAATTCTGGGTTTAAAATTCTTTTCTTTAAGAACTTTGAATATTGGCCCCCACTCTCTTCTGGCTTGTAGACTTTCTGCTGAGAGATCTGCTGTTAGTCTGATGGGCTTCCCTTTGTGGGTAACCCGACCTTTCTCTCTGGCTGCCCTTAAGATTTTTTCCTTCATTTCAACTTTGGTGAGTCTGGCAATTATGTGTCTAGGAGTTGTTCTTCTGGAGGAGTATCTTTGTGGCATTCTCTGTATTTCCTGAATTTGAATGTTGGCCTGCCCTACTATTTTGGGGAAGTTCTCCTCAATGATATCCCGAAGAGTGTTTTCCAACTTGTTTCCATTCTCCCCTTCACTTTCAGGCACCCCAATCAGACGTAGATTTGGTCTTTTTACATTATCCCATACTTCTTGCAGGCTTTGTTCATTTCTTTTTCTTCTTTTTTCTTTTGGTTTCTCTTCTCACTTCATTTCATTCATTTGATCCTCAAGCGCTGATACTCTTTCTTCCAGTTGATCGAGTCAGTTACTGAAGCTTGTGCATGTGTCACGTATTTCTTGTGTCATGGTTTTCATCTCTGTCATTTCGTTTATGACCTTCTCTGCATTAATTAGTCTAGCTGTCAATTCTTCCACTCTTTTTTCAAGATTTTTAGTTTCTTTGCATTGGGTACGTAATTCCTCCTTTAGCTCTGAGAAGTTTGATGGACTGAAGCATTCTTCTCTCATTTTGTCAAAGTCATTCTCTGACCAGCTTTGATCCGTTGCTGGCGAAGAGCTGCGCTCCTTTGCAGGGGGAGATGCACTCTTATTTTTTGAATTTCCAGCTTTTCTGCCCTGCTTCTTCCCCATCTTCGTGGTTTTATCTGTCTCTGGTCTTTGATGATGGTGACGTACTGATGGGGTTTTTGTATAGGTGTCCTTCCTGTTTGATAGTTTTCCTTCTAATAGTCAGGACCCTCAGCTGTAGGTCTGTTGGAGATTGCTTGAGGTCCACTCCAGACCCTGTGTGCCTGGGTATCAGCAGCAGAGGTTGCAGAAGATAGAATATTGCTGAACAGCGAGTGTACCTGTCTGATTCTTACTTTGAAAGCTTCCTTTCAGGGGTGTACTCCACCCTGTGAGGTTTGGGGTGTCAGACTGCCCCTAGTGTGGGATGTCTCCCAGTTAGGCTACTCAGGCATCAGGGACCCACTTGAGCAGGCAGTCTGTCCCTTCTCAGATCTCAACCTCCATGTTGGGAAATCCACTGCTGTCTTCAAAGCTGTCAGACAGAGTCGTTCGCATCTGCACAGGCCTCTGCTGCTTCCCCTGTTATTTTTTATCTGTGTCCTGTCCCCAGAGGCAGAGTCTACAGAGACAGGCAGGTTTCCTTGAGCTGCTGTGAGCTCCACCTGGTTCGAGCTTCCCAGCGGCTTTGTTTACCTACTTAAGCCTCAGCAATGGTGGGCGCCCCTACCCCAGCCTCGCTGCTGCCTTGCAATTAGATCACCGCAGACTGCTGTGTTAGCAAGGAGGGAGTCTCTATGGGCGTGGGACCCTCCCAGGCAGGTGTGGGGTATATTCTCCTGGTGTGCCCGTTTGCTTACAGCGCAGTATTGGGGTGGGAGTTACCCGATTTTCCAGGTATTGTGTGTCTCAGTTCCCCTGGCTAGGAAAAGGGATTTCCTTCCCCCTTGAGCTTCCCAGGTGAGGCGATGCCAGGCCCTGCTTCAGCTCTCGCTGGTCGGGCTGCAGTAGCTGACCAGCACCGATTGTCTGGCACTCCCTAGTGAGATGACCCCAGTACCTCAGTTGAAAATGCAGAAATCACTGGTCTTCTGTGTCGCTCGCGCTGGGAGTTGGAGAGTGGAGCTGTTCCTCTTCGGCCATCTTGCTCCGCCCCCCTCTCTAATTTTTATCTGAGAATATTTCCTTTGTCACTGTAGACTTCAATGTGATCCAAGGTATACCTTCTCAGATTTCCCAATATAGTGCTATCAAACTTCTCCATGAAAAGAATGGTGTAACTCTGTGAGGTGAATTCACACATCACAAAGAAGATAATCAGAATGTAACTTTATAGTTTTGAAGGCACCCACAAATATCCCTTTGCAGTTTCCACAAAAACAGTGTTAGCAAACTGCTCCATGAAAAGAAAGGTGCAACTCTGTGAGATGAATTCACACAACAAAAAGGAGTTTCTCACAAATCTTCTCTCTAATTTTTATCTGAGGATATTTCCTTTGTCACAATAGGCTTCTATGGGTTCCAAAATATCCCTTCTCAGATTACCCAAAAACACTGTTATCAAACTGATCCATGAAAAAGGATCGTGTAACTCTGCGAGATGAATTAACACATCACAAAGGAGTCTCTCAGAAAGCTTCTTTTTTTTTAATCTGAGTATGTTTCTTTTGTGACCATAGGCTTCACAACACTCACAAATATCCCTTTGCAGATTCCACAAAAACAGTGTGAGCAAACTGCTTAATGAAAAGAATGGTTTAACACTGTGAGGTGAATTCACACATCATGAAGCAGTTTCTCAGAATGATTCTTTCTAGTTTTCATCTGAAGATACTTCCTTTTTCACTATAAGCCTCAGTGCACTCCGAAATATCCCTTTGCAGATTAAACGAAAACAGTGTTAGCAAACGGTTGCATGAAAAGAATGGTGGAAATCTGTCAGATGAATTCTCACATCACAAAGAACTTTCTCAGAAAGCTTCTTTCTAGTTTCTATCTGAGGATATTTCCTATGTCACCATAGGCTTAAATGTGATCCAAAATATTCCTTCTAAGATTCCCCAAAAGTTGTGCTACCAAACTGTTCCATGAAAAGAATGGTGTAACTCTGTGAGATGAACTCAGACATCACAAAGCAGTTTCTCAGAAAAATTCTTCCTAGTTTTTATCTGGAGATATTTCCTTTCCCACCATAGGTCTCAATGCGCTCCCAAATATCCCTTTGCAGATTCCAGGAAAACATTGTTAGCAAACTGCTCCATGAAAATGAAGATGTACCTCTCTGAGATGAATTAACACTTCAGAAAAACTTTCTCAGAAAACTTCTTTTGATTTTTTATCTGAGGATATTTCCTTTGTCACCACAGTCTTCAATGCAAAACAAAATATTCCTTCTCAGATTCCCCAAAATCACTGCTACCAAACTGATCCACAAAAGGGATCATGCAACACAGTGAGATGAATTAACACATCACAAAGCAGTTCCTCAGAAAGATTCTTTCTAGTTTTAACCTGAGGATATTTCCTTTTTCACAATAGACCTCAAAGTGCTGCCAAATATAACTTTTCAGATTCCATGAAAACAGTGTTAGCATACGGCTCCATGAAAAGAACCATCTAACTCTGTGAGATAAATTCACACATCACAAAGACTTTCACAGAAAACTTTTTTCTAGTTTTTATCTGGGGATATTTCCTTTGTAAACCTACAATGCGGTCCAAAATATCCCTTCTCAGATTCACCAAAACCAGTGCTACCAAATTACTCCAAGAAAAGAATCGTACAACTCTGGGAGATGAACTAACACTTCAGAAAGAGGTTTCTCAGAAAGATACTTTCTAGTTTTTATATGAGGATATATCCTTTGTTGCCATAAGCTTCAATGTGCTCCAAAATATCAGACTGCAGATTCCAAGTCAACAGTGTAAGCAAACTGCTCAATGCAAAGAACAGTGTACCTCTGTGAGCTGAAATCACACATCACAAACAGTTTCTCAGAAAACTTTTATCTAGTTTTTATCTGGGGATATTTCCTTTTTCACCTTAGGTCTCAACATGCTCCCAAATATCCCTTTACAGATTCCATGAAAACAGTGTTAGCAAACTCTCCAATTTAAAGAATAGTGTAACTCTGTGAGATAAATTCACGAATCACAAAGAAGTTGCTCAGAAAGCTTCTGTCTACTTTTTATCTAAGGATATTTCCTTTGTCACCCTAGGCTTCAGTAAGATCCAAAATATCCCTTCTCAGAATCCCCAAAAGCAGTGCTACCAAACTGCTCTATGAATAGAATGGTGTAATTCCATGAGATGAAATCACACATCAGAAAATCGTTTTTCAGAAAGCTTCTTTCTAGTTTTTATATGAGGATATTTTCTTTTTCACCATTTGACTCAAGGTGCAAGAGAATATACCATTGTGGATTACACGAAAAAAGTGTTAGCAAACTTCTCAATGAAAACAACGGTGTAACTCTGTGGGATGAATTCACACATCACAAAGAGGTTTCTCCAAAAGTTTCTTTCTAGATTTTATCTAAGGATATTTCCTTTGATACCATAGGCTGCAATGCGATCCAAAATATCCCTTCTCAGATTCCCCAAAAACAGTGCTACCAAACTGCTCCATGAAAAAAATCGTGTATCTCTGTGAGACGAATTCACAAATCACCAAACAGTCACTCAGAACGGTTCTTTCTAGTTTTTGTCTGAAGATATTTCCTTTTTCACCATTTGCGTCAAGGCACTAGCAAATATTCCTTTGAAGATCCTGTGAAAACAGTGTTAGCAAACGGCTCCATGAAAATAAATATGTAAATCTCTGAGATGAATTCACACATCACAAAGTGGTTTTTCAGAAAGGTTCTTTTAGGTTTCTGTCTGAGGATATTTCTTTGTCGTCATAAGCTTCAATGCACTCTGATATAACACATTGCAGATTCCAAGAAAACAGTGTTAGTAAACTGCTCAATGAAAAGAACAGTGTAATTCTGTGAGATGAATTCACACATCACAAAGCTGTTTTTCAGACAGCTTCTTTCTAGCTTTTATCTGATGATATTTCCTTTGTCACAATAGGCTTCAATGTAATCCCAAATACCCCTCCTTAGTTTCCCCAAAAGCAGTGCTAACACACTGTTAATGAAGAGTATTGTGTATCTCTGTGAGATGAATTCAAAAATCACAAATCAGTTTCTCGGAAAGCTTCTTTATAGTTTTTGTCTGAGGATATTTCCTCTGTCAGCAAAAGCATCAATGCTCTCTGAAATATCCCATTGCACATTTGAAGAAAACAGTGTTAGTAATCTGCTCAATGAAATTAATACTGTAACTCTGTGAGACGAATTCTCACATCACAAAGAAATTTCTCAGAAAGCTTCTTTCTAGTTTTTATCTGAGGATATTTCCTTTGTCACCAAAGGCTTCCATGTGTCCGAAATTATTCCTTCTCAGATTCCACAAAACGGTACTATGAAACTGATCCATGAAAAGAATCGTGTAACTCTCTGAGATGAAATAACACATCAGAATGTGGTTTCTCAGAAATCTTCTTTCTAGTTTTCATATGATGATATTTCCTTTGTTACCATAAGTGTCAATGCACTCTGAAATATCCCATTTCAGATTCCCAGAAATCAGTTTTAGCAAACTATTCAATGAAAACAACAGTGTATCTCTGTGATTGAATTCACACATCACAAAACAGCTTCTCAGAAGCCTACTTTTAGTTTTTATCTGAGCATATTTCATTTGTCACCATAAGTTTCAATGCGCTCCTAAATATTCTATTGTAGATTCCATGAAAAGAGTGTTAGCAAACTGCTCAGTGAAAAGAAAGGTGGAACTACAGGAGATAAATTCACACATCACAAGGCAGTTCCTCAGAAAGATTCTTTCTACTTTTTTCTGAGGATATTTCCTTTTTCACTATAGGCTTCAATGTGCTCCCAAATATCCCTTTGAAGATTCCACAAAAAGTGTTAGCAAAATTTTCCATGTAAAGAAAGGTGTAACTCTGTGAGATGAAGTTCCATATCACAATGCTGTTTCTCACAAAACGTCCTTCTAGTTTTTATCTGAGGATATTTCCATTTTCACCATATTCCTCAAGGTGTTCTCGAATACTCCACTGCAGAATAAATGAAAAAATTCTTAGCAAACTTCTCAATTAAAAGAACAGTGTAACTCTATGAGGTGAATTCACACGTCACAAAGCCATTTCACGGAAAGCTTCTTTTGGGTTTTTATCTGAGAATAGTTCCTTTGTCACAATAGGCTTCAATGCACTCCCAAATATCCTACTGCAGATCCCATGAAACCAGTGTTATCAAACTGTTATCAAAGAATTGTGTAATTCTGTGAGATGAATTCTCACATCACAAAGTACTTTCTCAGAAAGCTTCCTTCTAGTTTTTATCTGTGATTATTTACATTTTCACATTAATCCTCACTGCACTCCAAAATATTCCTTTGCAGATTCCACGAAAACAGTGTTAGCAAAGTTCTTCATGAAAACATAGGTGTAACTCTGTGAGATGAATTAAAAAATCACAAAGGACTTTCTCACAAAGCTTCTTTCTAATTTTTGTCTGAAGATGTTCCCTTAGTCACCGTAGGCTTCAATCTGAAACAAAATATCCCCTCTCAGATTCCCCAAAAACGGTGCTACAAAACTGCTCCATGAGAAGATTCGTGTAACTCTTGAGATGAATTTACGAATCACAAAGCAGTTTCTCAGAAAGTTTCTTTCTAATTTTTGTCTGAGGATACTTCCTTTGTCAATACAAGCTTCAATGTGCTCTGAAATATCCCTTTGGAGACTCCAAGAAAACAGTGTTAGCAAACTTCTCAATGAAAGCAACATTTTATATCTGTAAGATGAGTTCACACATCACAAAGCACTTTCTCAGTAAGCTTCCTTCTAGTTATTATCTGAAGATATTTGCTTTTTCAACATAGGCCTCAAGGTGCTACTAAATATCCGTTGGCAGATTCCACAAAAACAGTGTTGGCAAACTGCTCCAAGAAAAGAAATGTGCAACTCAGTGAGATGAATTAACACATGATGAAGAGTTTTCTCAGAAAGCTTCTTTCTAGTTTCCATATGAAGATATTTCCTTTGCCACCATAGGATGTAATGCGATCCAAAACATCCCTCCTCAGATTCCCCAAAAACAGTGCTACCAAACTGATCCACGAAAAGAGTCTTGTAGCTCTGTGAGATGAATTAATATATCACAAAGTGGTTTATGAGAAAGTTTCTTTCTAGTTTTTATATGATGATATTTCCTTTGTCACTATAAGCTGCAGTGCGCTCAGAAATATCCCATTGCAGACCCCCAAAAAAACAGTTAGCAAACTGCTCAATGATAACAGCAGTGTAACACTGTGGTATGAATTCACACATCACAAAGGAGTTTCTCAGAAACCTACTTTCTAGTTAATTTCTGTAGATATTTCCTTTTTCACCATATTCCTCATTCCGCCCCCAAATATCCCTTTGCAGATTCCAGAGAAATGGTATTAGCAAACTGCTACATGAAAAAAGAAAGGTAAAACTCTGTGACATAAATTCACAAATCAAAGGAACTTTCTCAGAAAGCTTCTTTCTAGTTTTTATCAGAGGATATTTCCTTTGTCACCCTAAGCTTCAATGAACTCCAAAATATCCCACTGTGGATTCCAAGAAAACAGTGCTAGCAAACTCATTAATGTAAAGAACAGTGTATCTCTGTGAGTTGAATTCATACATCAAAAAGCAGTTTCTCAGAAAGCTTCTTTTTGGTTTTTATATGAGGGTATTTCCTGTTTCACTCTAGGTCTCAATGTGCTCCCAAATATCACTTTGCAGATTCCACAAAAACTGTGTTAGCAAACTGCTCCATGAAAGGAAAAGTGTATCTCTGTGAGATGAATTCACACATCACAAAGCAGTTTCTCAGAAAGCTTCTTTCTAGTTTTTATATGAGAATATTTCCTTTGTCACCATAGGCTTCTATGCAATTAAAAATATCCCTTCTCACATTCCCAAAAAACAGTGATATCAAACTGCTCCTTAAAAATAATCATGTAACTCTGTGAGACGAATTAACTCATCACAAAGCATTTTCTCAGATAGTTTCTTTCTAGTTTTTATATGAGGATATTTCGTTTTCCATCATAAGCATCAATGCGCTCCAAAATATCCCTTCTTGGACACCACAATAACAGTGAAGCCAAAGTGCTCCCTCAACAGAAAGGTTCAGCTCTGTGAGATGAAAGCACACAGCATAAAGTAGTTTCTCATAAAGCTTCTCTCCAGTTTATACTTGAAGCATTTTCTTTTTCCACCTTAGGCTTCTATGCGCTTCCAATTATCCCTCTGCAGATTCCATAAAAACAGTGCTTACAAACTGCTCCATGAAAAGAATGATGTAACTCTGTGAGATAAATTGACCCATGGTAAAGCAGTTTCACAGGAAGCTTCTTTCTAGTTTTTATCTGAGAATATTTCCACAGAGTTCAAGGTTCTCCCAAATATCCCTTTGCAGATTACAAGAAAGTAGTGTTAGCAAACTGCTCCATGAAAAGAAAGGTGTAACTCTGTGAGATGAATTCACACATCACAAAGAACTTTCTCAGAATGATTCTTTCTAGTTTTTACCTGAGGATATTTCTTTTGTCACCATAGGCTTTAATGCCATCCAAAATATTCTTTCTAACACTCCCCAAAAACAATGCTACAAAACTGTTCCATTAAAAGAACCGTGTAACTCTGTGAGATGAATTCACAAATCACAGTGTAGTTTTTCAGAAATCTTCTTTCTAGTTTTTGTCTGAGGATATTTCCTTTTTCAACATAGGCCTCAATGAGATCTCAAATATACCTTTGCAGATTCCACGAAATCAGTGCTAGCAAACTGCTACAAGAAAAGTAAGGTGTAAATAAGTGAGATAAATTCACACTTCACAAATCAATTTCTCAGAAAGCATTTTGTCTGAGGATATTTCCTATGTCATCGTACACTTCGATGCTCTCCCAAATAACCTATTGCAGATTCCAAGAAAACAGTGTTTTCAAACTGCTGAATGAAAACATCAGTGTATCTCTGTGAGATGAATTCACCCATCTCAAAGTAGTTACTCAGAAAGTTTCTTTCCAGTTTTTATCTGAGTATATTTCCTTTTACACGATAGGCCTCAATACACTCTCATACATCACTTTGCAGATTCCATGAAAACAGTGTTTGCCAACTGCTCCATGAAAAGAAAGGTGTAACTCTGTGAGATGAATTCACACATCACAAAGAACTTTCTCAGTGAGCTTCTTTGTATTTTTTATCAGATATTACCTTTGTCACCATGGGCTTCAACATGATCCTAATTATCCCTTCTAATGATTCCCCAGAAACAGTGCTATCAAACAGCTCCATGAAAAGAATGGTGTAACTCTGTGAGATGAATTCACACATACCACAGCTATTTTTCAGAAAGCTTCTTTCTAGTTTTTCTCTGAGGATATTTCCTTTTTCACCCTAGGCCTCAATGCACTCTGGAATATCTCATTGCGGATTCCACAAAAAAAAGTGTTACCCATCTTCTCAATGAAAATAATGGTGTAACTCTGGGAGATGAATTCCCACATCACAACGAAGTTTCTCAGAAAGATTCTTTCTAGATTTTGTCTGAGGATATTTCCTTTGTCACGCTAGGCTTCAATGCCATCCAAAATATCCCTTCTTAGATTTCCTAAAAAGAGTGCTAACACACTGAACCATGGAATGAATCATGTAACACTGTGAGATGAATTAACACATAGCAAAGCAGTTTCTCAGAAGGCTTCTTTCTAGTTTTTATATGAATATTTTCCTTTTCCAACATAGGTTTCAATGTGTTCCCAAATATCCCTTTTCAGATACTGCCAAAACCGTGATGCCAAAATGCTCCCTCAACAGAAACATTTAGCTCTATGAGATTAATGCATACATCACAAAGGAATTTCTCAGAAAGCTTCTCTCCAGTTTTTCCCTGAAGATATTCCTTTTTTCACCATTGGACTCTTTGCACTCCAAAATATCCCTTTGCAGGTTCAACAAAAACAGTGTTATCAAACAGCTAAATAAAAAGAAAGGTGTAACTCTGTGAGATGAATTCACCCATCACAAAGCAGTTTCTCAGAAAGTTTCTTTCTAATTCAAATCTGAGGATATTTCCTTTTTCAACATAGACTTCAATGTGCTCCCAGATATCTCCTCTCTGATACCAAAAAATAAAAACAGTGATGCTGAAGTGTTCAATCAAAGAAAAGGTTAAACACTTTCAGATGAATACTCACATCACAAAACTGTTTCTGGAGAAGTTTCTCTCCAGTTTTTATCTGAATTTATTTTCTTTTTCACTGTTGGCTGCTAGGAGCTCCTGAATATCCCTTTGCAGAATCCATAAAAACAGTTCTAGCAAAAGACTCCCTGAAAAGAAACCTGTAAAATATCCCTTCTCAGATTCCCAGAAACAATGCTACCAAACTGCTCCATGGAAAGAATCACATAACTCTGTGAGAAGAATTCACACATAACAAAGCGGTTTCTCAGAAGACTTCTTTCTAGTTTTTATAAGAGGATATTTCCTTTTCCACCATAGGCTTCAATGGGCTTCCAAACATCCTTTCTCAGACACCACAAAAACAGTGATGCCATAGTGCTCCCTCAATAGAAGGGTTTAACTCTATGAGATGAATGCACACTTCACAAAGGAGTTTCTCAGAAAGCCTCTCTCAAGTTTTTATCTTAAGATATTTCCTTTTTCGCCAATGGACTCTATGCGATCCCGAATATCCGTTTGCAGATTTCATAAAAACAGTGTTATCAAACTGCTCAAAGAAGGTGTAAATCTGTGAGATGAATTCAACCATCACAAAGTAGTTTGTCAGGAAACTTCTTTCTAGCCTTTTTCAGAGCATATTTACTATGTCACCATAGTAACATATACTATGTTATTATTTAGTATTATTAGTGATTATTTCAATATACTCCAAATAATCCCATTGCAGATTCCAAGAAAACAGTGTTAGCACACTGGTCAATGAAAAGATCAGTGTCACACTGTGAGATGAATTCACACATCACAAAGCAGTTTCTCAGAATGCTTCTTTCCAGTTTTTGTCTCCGGATATTTCCTTTTTCACCATCGGCCTCAATTTGTTCCCATATATCCCTTTGCCGATTCCTCAAAAACACTGTCAACCAACTGCTACATGAAAAGAAAAGTGTAAATCTGTGAGATGAATTCACACATCACAAATAAGTTTCTCAGAAAATTTCTGTCTAGTTTTTATCTGAGGGTATTTCCTTTGTGAACATAGGCTTCAATGTGATACAAAATATCGCTTCTCAGATTAACCATAAACAGTGCTGTCAAACTGCTCATTGAAAAGAAAGTTGTAACTCTGTGAGATGAATTCACAAATCACAAAGCAATTTCTCAGGAAGCTTCTTTCTAGTTTTTCTCTGAGGATATTACTTTTGTCACCATACACTTCAATGCGATGTAATATACATTTCTGAGATTCCCCAAAACAGTGCTACCAAACTGCTCCATGAAAAGAATAGTGTAACTCTGTGAGATGAATTCCCAAATCACAACGAAGTTTCTCAGAAAGCTTCTTTCTATTTTTTGTCTGAGGATATTTCCTTTGTCATGCTAAGCATCAATGTGCTCCAAAACATCCCATTACAGACTCCATAAAAACTGTGCTACTAAACTTTTCCATGAAAAGGAACCTGTAACTCTGTGAGATGAATTCACAAATCACAAAGCAGTTTCTCAAAAGTCTTCTTTCTAGTTTTTGTCTTAGGATATTTCCTTTGTCACCATTAGCTTCAATGCACTCTAAAGGATCCCATTGCAAAATTCCAACAGTGTTAGCAAACTGCTTAATGAGAAGAACAGTATAACACTGTGAGATGAATTCACACGCCAGGAAGCTCTGTCTTAGAAAGCTTCTCTCTAGTTTTTCTCTGAGGATATTTCTTTTTTCACCATAGGCCTCAATGCATTCCCGAATATACCATTGCAGATTCCAGGAAAAATGTGTTAGCAAACTTCTCAATGAAAGGAATGGTATAACACTGTGAGATGAATTCACACATCACAAAGAAGTTTCATAGAAAGTTTCTTTTTGGTTTTTTTCTGAGGATTTTCCTTTGTAACCATAGGCTTCAATATGCTCCCAAGTATCTTACTGCAGCTCCCATGAAAAGAGTGTTATCAGACTGCTCAATGAAAATAATGGTATAATTCTGTAAAATGAATTCACACATAACAAAGCAGTTTCTCAAAATGTTTCTTTCTAGTTTTTTTCTGAGAATATTTCCTTTTTCAGTGTAAGCCTCAGTGCACTCCCAAATATCCCTTTGCAGATACCATGAAAAACATGTTAGCAATCTGCTCCATGAAAAGAAAGGCGAAACTCTGTGAGGTGAATTCACATATCACAAAGAAATATACAAAACTGATCCTTGAAAATATCATGTAACTCTCTGAGATGAATTAATACATCACAAAGCAGTTTTTCAGAATGCTTCTTTCTGGTTTTCTTCTGAGGATATTTCCTTTGTCACCTTAGGCTTCAATGTGATCAAAAATGTCCCTCCTCAGATTCCTTAAAAAGAGTGCTACCAAAATGCACCATGAAAATAAAGGTGTAACACTGTGAGATTAATTCACACATCACGAAGCAGTTTCACAGAAAGCTTTTTTTTTTGTCTGAGAACATTTCGTTTTGTCACCAAAGGCTTCAATGCACTCTGAAATATCCTATTGCAGATGACATGAAAACGGTGTTAGCAAACTGCTCCACGAAAAGACTGGTGTATCTCTATGAGATGAATTCACACAGCACAAAACAGTTTCTCAGAAAGCTTCCTTCTAGTTTTTTTCTGAGGATATTTCCTTTTTCACCATCGTCTCAACTCGCTCCCAAATATCACTTTGGAGATTCCATGAAAACAGTGTTAGCAAACAGCTCCATGAAAAGAAAGGTGTTACTCTGTGAGATGAATACACACATCACAAAGAAGTATCTCAGAAAGTTTCTTGCTAGTTCTTATCTGATTATATTTTCATTGTCACACTAGGCTTCAATGCAATCCAAGAGATCCCTTCTCAGATTCCCCAAAAACAGTGCTACCAAACTGTTCCATGAAAAGAATGGTGTAAATCTGTGAGATGAATTCACACATCACAAAACTGTTTCTCAGACCGCTTCTTTCTAGATTTTATCTGTGGATGTTTCATTTTTCTCCACATTAATCAATGCTCTCTGGAACATCCCATTGCAGATTCCACGAAAAAAATGTTAGAAAACTTCTCAATGAAAAGAACGGGGTAACTCTGTGAGAGGAATTCACTCATCACAAAGTAGTTTCACAGAAAGCTTCTTTTTTATTTTTAGCTGAGGATATTTCCTCTTTCACCATAGATCTCAATGTGTTCCCAAATATCCCTTAACAGATTTCATGAAAACAGTGCGAGCAAATGGCTTCATGAAAAGAATGGTATAACTCTTTGAGATGAATTCACACACACACAAAGAACTTTCTCAGAAACTTTTATAGTTTTTCTCTGAGGATATTTCCTTTGTCACCATAGGCTTTGATGCGATTCAAAAAATCCCTTCTCAGATTCCCCCAAAACAGTGCTATCAAACTGCTCCATGAAAAGGGTGGTGGTGTAACTCTGTGAGATGAATTCACACATCATAAAGCAGTTTCTCGGAAAACTTCTTCCTAGTTTTTTTCTGAGGATATTTCCTTTCTCACCATAGGCCTCAACTGGCCCCCAAATATCCCTTTGTAAGGGACACGAAAACAGTGTTAGCAAACTGCTCCATGAAAAGAATGGTGTTATTCTGTGAGATGAATTGACACATAACAAAGCAGTTTCTCAGAAAGCTTCTTTTCAGCTTTTATCTTAGGATATTTCCTTTTTCACCATATTCCTCAATGAGTTCTGGAATATTCTATTGCAGATTCCAGGAAAAAACTGTTAGCAAACTTCTCAATGAAAGAAACAGTGTGACTCTGTGAGGTGAATAGAGACATCACAGAGCAGTTTCACAGAAAAATTTTGGTTTTGATCTGAGGATATTTCTTTTGTCACAATAGATATCAATGTGCTCCCAAATATCCTATTGCATATTCCAAGAAAAGAGTGTTATCAAACTGCTCAATGAAAATAACAGTGTAAATTTTTGAGATGAATTCACACATCACAAAGCAGTTTCTCAGAAAGTTTCTTTCTAGTTTTTATCTGAGGATATTGCCTTTTACACTATAGACCTCAAAGCACTCACAAATATCCCTTTGCAGATTCCACGAAAACAGTGTTAGTAAACTGCTCCATGAAAAGAAAGGTTTACTCTGTGAGATGAACACATACATCACAAAGATGCTTCTCATAAAACTTCTTTGTAGTTTTTATCTGAGGATATTTACTTTGTCATCACAGGCTTCAATGCGATCCAAAATAACCCCTCTCAGATTCCCCAAAAGCAGAGCTATGAAACTGGTCCATAAAAAGAATTGTGTAACTCTGTGAAATGAATTAACACATCACAAAGCGGTTTCTCAGAAGATTTCCTTCTAGCTTTTATTTGAGAATATTTCCTTTTTCATGATAGGCTTCAGTTTGCTCCCAAGTATCCCTTCTCAGATACCACAAAAACAGTGAGGCCAAACTGCTCCCTCAACAGAAATGTTTAACTATATGAGATGAATGCACACTTCACAAAGGTGTTTCTCAGAAAGCTTCTTTCAAGTTTGTAACTGAAAATATTTCCTTTTTTGCCATTGGACTCTATGCGTTCCCAAATATCCCTTTGAAGATTCCACAAAAGCAGTGTTAACAAACTGCTCAATGAAAAGAAAGCTGTAACTCTGTGAGATGAATTCACCCATCAAAAAGCAGTTTCTCAGAAAGCTTCTTTATAGTTTACATATGAGGATATATCCTTTTTCAACACTGGCTTCAATGCATTCCCAAATATCTCCTCTCAGATACCTCAAAAACAGTGATGCCGAACTACTCAATGAACAAAAAGGTTAAACTCTATGAGATGAATACGCACATCACAAAATCGTTTCTCGAAAGGCTTCTCTCCAGTTTTTATGTGAAGTTATTTCCTTTTTCACCATAGGCCTCTAGGAGCTCTCAAATATCCCTTTGCAGATTCCATAAAACACTGCTACCAAACTGCTGAAAGAAAGCAAATGTGTAACTCTGTGTGGTTAATTCACCCATCACAAAGAAATTTTTCAGAAAGTTTCTTTCTATTTTTATTTGAAGATATTTTTCATCTTTCTATTGTTTATCTATTTTTTATCTTTTGTCACCATAGGCTTCAATGGGCTCCCAAATATAATACGGCAGATTCCACGAAATCATTGTTATCAAATTGCTCAATGAAAAGAACACTGTAACTCTGTGAGATGAGTTCACACATCACAAAGCAGTTTCTCAGACAGCTTCTTTCTAGTTTTATCTGTGGATATTTACTTTGTCACCATAGGCTTCAATGCAATCCAAAATATCCCCTCTCAGATTCCCAAAAAACAGTGCTACCAAACAGTTCCATGAAAAGATTCATGTAACTCTGTGAGATTAATTAACACCTCACAAATCAGTTTCTCAGAAAGCATCTTTCTAGTTTTTATATGAAGATATATCCCTCGTCACCATAAGATTCAATGGACTCTGAAATATCACATTACAAATTCCAAGAAAACAGTGTTAGTAAACTGCTCCCCAAAGAGAATGGTGTAAGACTTTAAGATGAAATCACACATGACAATGAAGTTTCTCAGAAAGCTTCTTTCTAGTTTGTATCTCAGGATATGTCCTTTTTAACCATAGTACTCACTGTACTCACAAATATCCCTTTGTAGATTCCACGAAAAGAGTGTTAGGAAACTCCTCCATTAAAAGAACGTTGTATCTCGGTGAGCTGAATTCACACTTCACAAAGAAGTTTCTCAGAAAGCTTCTTTCTAGTATTTATCTGAGGATATTTCCTTTCTCACCATAGGCTTGTATGCGATACAAAATATCCCTTCTCAGATTCCTGAAAAAGAGCGCTACCTAACTGATCCATGAAAAGGATCATGTAACACTGTGAGCTGAATTCACAAGTCACAAAGCAGTTTCTCAGAAAGTTTCTTTTTGGTTTTATCTGAGAGTATTTCCTTTGTAACTGTAGGCTTCAATGCACTCAGAAATATCCCACTGCAGATTCCAAGAAAACTGTGTTCACAAACTGCTCAATGAAAGAACAGTGCAATTCCATGAGATGAATTCACACATCACCAAGCAGTTCCTCAGAACACTTCTTTTTGATTTTTATCTGAGGATATTTCCTTTGTCACCATAGGCTTCAATGCGTTCCCAAATATAATATGGCAGATTCCATGATAACAGTGTTATGAAACTGTTCAATGAATAGAACAGTGTAACTCTGTGAGATGAATTCAAACATCACAAAGTAGTTTCTCAGAAAACATCTTTCTCGTTTTTTTTTTATTATACTTTAAGTTCTAGGGTACATGTGCATAACGTGCAGGTTTGTTACATATGTATACTTGTGCCATGTTGGTGTGCTGCACCCATCAACTCGTCAGCACCCATCAATCGTCATTTATATCAGGTATAACTCCCAATGCAATCCCTCCCCCCTCCCCACTCCCCATGATATGCCCCTTCCCGAGTCCAAGTGATCTTGTTGTTCAGTTCCCACCTGTGAATGAGAACATGCAGTGTTTGGTTTTCTGTTCTTGTGATAGTTTAAATGAGGATTTTTCCCTTTTCACTATACATGTCAATGTGCTCCCAAGTATGCCTTTGCAGATTCAACAAAAACAATGTTAGAAAACTGCTCCATGAAAAGAAAGGTGTAACTCTGCAAGATGAATTCACACGTCACACAGCAGCTTCTCAGACAGCTTCTTTCTAGTTTTTATCTGAGAATATTTCCTTTCTCAACGTAGGCTTCAATGCAATCCAAAATATTCCTTCTCAGATTCCCGAAAAACAGAGCTACCAAACTGATCAATGAAAAGAATCATGTAATTCTGTGAGTTGAATCAACATATCACAAAGTAGTTTCTCAGAAATCTTCTTTCTGATTTTTGTCTAAGGATATTTCCTTTTTCACCATAAGCTTCAATGTGCTCCGAAATATCCCATTGCATATTCTAAGAAAACAGTGTTAGCAAACTGTTCAATGAAAAGAACAATGTATCTCTGTGAAATGAATTCACACATCACAGAACAGTTTCTCAGAAAGCTACTTTCTGGTTTTTATCTGAGGATATTTCCTTTTTTACCATAGGCATCAATGTGCTCCTAAATATCCCTTTGCAGATTTCATGAAATCATTGTTAACAAACTGCTCCAGGGAGAGAAAGGTGTAACTCTGTGAGACAAATTTAAGCATCCCAAAGAAGGTCCTCAGAAATCTTCTTTCTAGTTTTTATCTGAAGATACATACTTTGTCACCATAGGCTTCAAAGCGATCCAAGATATCCCTTCTCAGATTCCCCAAAAACAATGCTACCAAACTCCTCAATGAAAAGAATCGTGTAATTCTGTTAGATGATTTAACACATCACAAAGCAGTTTCTCAGAAAGCTTCTTTCTAGTTATTATATGAGGATATTTCCTTGGTCACTATAAGCTTCAATGTGCTCTGAGATACTCCTTTGCAGATTCCAAGATGACAGGGTTAACCTACTGTTCAATGAAAACAACAGTGCAACTCTGTGGGATGAATTCATGCATCACTAAGCAGTTTCTCAGGAAGCAATGTTCTAGTTATTATTTGAGGATATTTCCTTTTTCACCATAGGCTTCAATGCACCCCAAAGTATCCTATTGCAAATTCCAAGAAAACAGTTTTAGCATACTGTTCAGTGAAAACAACAGTGTAACTCTGTGAGATGAATTCACACATTACAAAGCAGTTTCTCAGACAATTTCTTTCTAGTTTTTATCTGAATATATTTCCTTTTTCTCTGTAGTCCTCAATGTGCTCCCAAATGTCCCTTTCCAGATTCCATGAAAACAGTTTTAGCAAACTGCTACAAGAGAAAAGTGTATCTCTGTATGATGAATTCACACACCACAAAGAAGTTTCTTCGAAAGCTTTTCTAGTTTTTATCTAAGGATATTTCCTTTGTCACAATAGGCTTCAATGTGATTCAAAATATCCCTTTGTAGATTCCATGAAAACAGTGTTAATCTACTGCTCAATGAAAAGAGCAGTGTAACTGTGTGAGATGAGTTCACACATTACTAAGCACTTTCTCAGAAAACTATTTTCTAGTTATTATTTGAATATATTTCATTTTTCACCACAGGCTTCAATCCACACCAAAATGTCCTATGGGAGATTCCACAAAAACAGTGTTAGCATACTGCTCAATGAAAAGAACAGTGTAATTCTGTGAGATGAATTCACACATCACAAAGTAGTTTCTTAGAATGTTTCTTTTTGGTTTTTATCTGAGGATATTTCCCTTGTCACCATAGGCTTCAATGTGCTCCCAAGTATCCTATTACAGATCCCATGAAAACACTGTTAGCAAATTGTTCCATAGAAAGAAAGTTGTAACTCTCTGAGATGAAATCACACATCACAAAGAACTTTTTCAGAAAACTTCTTTCTTATTTTTATCTGAGGATATTTCCTTAGCAACCATAGGCTTCAATGCGATCCAAAATATCCCATCTCAGATTCCCCAAAAACAGTGCTACCAAACATCTACATGAAAAGAATCGTGTAACCTTGTGAGATGAATTAGCACATCACAAAACCATTTCTCAGAATGCTTCTTTCTAGTTTTTACATGAGAACATTTCCTTTGTCACCATAAGCTTCAATGAGCTCCAAAATATCCCATTGCAGATTCCAAGAAAACAGTGTTAGCAAACTGATTGTTGAAAAGAACAGTGTAACTCTGTGAGATGTATTCACATGTCACAAAGCAGTGCAGGGGCCATTGAAAATAATATGCTAAGAATAAATAAGGCTCAAGGACATTATCTTTAGCTAGTTGCACTTCTAATGAACTCCAGTAGTCAAGGACACTATCTCTAGTTGAACTTTTAATGAACTCTAGTAGGCGCCAAGAAGGCGGACAAATAAGAAAAAGTTTAGAGACAAGGAACTAAGCAGAAGGTTACATCTGGGTGCAGAAAGTTTGTTTTGCATTGTGTTATTTTTGCTGACATGGGGTTTATGGAGTATAAATAAAGTGAGGTGGAGGCTCCAGGCGCGGCCACCATGTTCTCTGTTTGTCTTTGTCTCTCGTGTCTGTTCATTCTCCACCACCCCCGGCATGGGCCCCAACAAGCAGTGTCTCAGAAAGCTTCTTTCTAGTTACTACCTGAGGATAGTTTCTTTGTCACCGTATGCTTCAATGCAATTCAAAATATCCCTTCTCAAATTCCCCAAAAACGGTGTTGGAAAACTGCTCCATGAAAAGAAAGTTGTATTTCTGTGAGGTGAGTTCACACATCAGAAACAAGTTTCTCAGAAAGCTTCTTTCTAGTTTTTATCTGAGGATATTTACCTTTTCACTATAGGCCTCAATGCACTCACAAATATCCCTTTGCAGATTCCAAGAAAACAATGGTAGCAACATGTTCCATGAAAAGAAAGGTGTAACTCCATGAGATGAATTCACACATCATAAAGAACTTTTTCAGAAAACCTCCTTCTAGTACTTATCTGAGGATATTTCCTTTGTTACCATAGGCTTCTATGCTATCCAAAATATTCCTTCTCAGATTTCCGAATATCAGTGCTATCAAATTGATCCAGGAAAGGAATCATGTAACTCTGTGAGATGAATTAACACATCATAAGCAAATTTCTCAGAAAACTTCTTTCATGTTTTTATCTGAGGATATTTTCTTTTTCACCATAGGACCCAATACTCTCCCAAATATCCCTTTGCATATTCCACACAAACAGTGTTAGCAAACTGCTCCATGAAAAGAAAGGTGTAACCTTGTGAGTTGAATTCACGCATCACATAGAAGTTTCTCAGATAGCTTCTTTCTAGTTTTTATCTGATGATAATTCCTTTGTCACCAAAGACTTCAATGCATTCCAAAATATCCTTTCTCAGATTCCCCCAAAACGGTGCTACCAAACTGGTCCATTGAAAGAATGGTGTAACTCTGTGAGATGAATTCACACCTCACAAAGTATTTTCCCAGAAAGCTTGTTTCTAGTTTTTATCTGAGGATATTTGCTTTTTCACTACAGGCCTCAATGTGCTCCCAAATATCCCTTTGCATATTCCACGAAAACAGTGATGGCAAAGTGCTCCAAGAAAAGTAAGGGGTGTAACTCTCTGAGATGAACTAACACATCACAAAGCGGTTTCTCAGACAGATTCTTTCCAGTTTTTATATGAGGATATTGCGTTTGTTACCTTAGGATTCAATGCAATCCAAAATATCCCTTCTGAGATTCCCCAGGAACACTACTAGTAAACTGCTCCATGGAAAGAGTCGTGTGCCTCTGTGGGATGAATTATAACATCACAATGTGGTTTCTCAGAAAATTTCTTTCTAGTCTTTATATGATATTATTCAATTTGTCACAATAAGCATTAATGCACTCTGAAATATCCCATTACAATTCCAAGAAAATAGTTTTAGCAAACTGCTCCATGAAAAGAATGGTGTAACTCAGTGAGATGAATTCACACATCACAAAGGAGTTTCTCAGAAGGCTTTTTTCTAGTTTTTATATATGGATATTTCGTTTTAAACCATAGGCTTCAATGTACTCCCAAATATCCCTTTCAAACACCACAAAAATAGTGATGCTAAAGTGTTCCCTCAATAGAAACTTTACCTATATGAGATGAATGCAAAAATCACAAATCTCTGAAAGCTTCTCTCCAGTTTTTACCTGGAGAATTTTCTTCTTTCACCTTAGGACTCTATGTGCTCCCAAATATCACATTACAGATTCCACAAAAACAGTGTTACCAAACTGCTCCATGAAAATAAAGATTTAACCCTGTGAGATGAATTCACCCATCACGAAACAGTCTCTCAGAAAGCTTCTTTCCAGTTTTTATCTGAGGGTATTTCCTTTTGCATCATAGGCTTCTCTGTTCTTCGAATATCCCTTTGTAGATTCCACAAAAACAGGGTTAGTAAACTGCTCAATGAAAAGAATGGTTTACCTATGGGAGATGAATTCACCCATCACAAAGAAATTTATCATAAGGCTCCTTTCTACCTTTCATCTGTGCAGCATATTAACTTTTCCACCATCAGCCTCAAAGCATTCCCAAATATCCCTCCTCAGACATCACAAAAACATTGATGCCAAATTGGTCAATCAAAAATATGGTTTATCTCTATGAGGTGATTGCACACATCACAAAACAATTTCTCAAATCCTTCTCTCCAGTTTTTATTTGAAAATATTTCATTTTTTACCATCAGCCTCTATGAGCTCCCATAAAGTCCCTTTGCAGATTCCCGCAAAAGAGTGCTACCATACTGCACAATGAAAAGAAAGGTGTAACTCTGAGATGAATTCACCCATCACAAAGCAGTTTCTCATAAAACTTCTTTCTAGTTTTTTTGGGAAGATGTTTCTATTTTCACCATAGGCCTCATGGCACTCTCAAATATCCCTCTGCAAATTCCAAGAAACAGTTTTGGCAAACTGCTCCATGAAAATAAAGGTGAAACTCAATGAGATGAACTTACATATCACAAAGAACTTTCTCAGAAAGCTTCTTTTTAGTTTTTATCGGAGTGTATTTCATTAGTCACCAAAGGCTCCAATGTGATCCAAAATAACCCTTCTCAGATTCCACAAAAACAGAGATACAAAACTGATCCATGAAAACGATTGTATAACTCTGTGAGATGAATTAGCACATCACAAAGCAGTTTCTCAGAGAGCTTCTTTCTAGTTTTTATATGAGGATATTTTCCTATCAGCATAAGCTTCAATGTGCTCCTAAATATCCCATTGCAGATCCCAAGAAAACAGTGTTAGCAAACTGCTCAATGAAAAGAACAGTGTAACTCTGTGAGATGAATTTATACATCAGAAAGCAGTTTTTGAGAAAGCTTCGTTCTAGTTTTTATGTGAGGATATTTCCTTTTTCACCATAGGTCTCAAAGTACTCAAAAATATCCCCTTGCAGATTCCACGAAAATGGTGTTAACATACTGCTCCATAAAAAGAATGTTGTAAATCTGTGAGATGAATTCACACTTCGCAAAACAGTTTCTCAGAAAGCTTCTTTTTGTTTTTTGTCGGAGGATATTTCCTGTGTCACCATAGGCTTCAATGATCTCCCAAACATCCTATTGCAGATTCCATGAAAACAGTGTTATGAAACTGCACAATGAAAATAACAGTGTAACTTTGTGAGATGAATTCACACAGGATGAAGTGGTTTCTCAGAAATCTTCTTTCTAGTTTTTAATTGAGGATATTTTGTCACCACAGGCTTCAATGTGATTCAAAATATCCCTTCTCAGATTCCCCAGAAACAGTACTACCAAACTGTTACATGAAAAGTATGGTGTAACTCTGTGACATGAATTCACATATCACAAAGATGTTTCTCAGAAAACCTCTTTCTAGTTTTTATCTGATTATATTTCCTTTTTTACTGTATTAATCAATGTGCTCTGCAATTTCCCATAGCAGATTAATCAATAAAAGTGTTAGCAAACTTCTTAATGAAAAGAACGGGGTAACTCTGTGAGGTGAGTTCACACATCACAAAGCAGTTACACAGAAAGCTTCTTTTTGGACTTTTTTCTGTGGATATTTCCTTTGTCACTATAGGCTTCAATGCACTCCCAAATATCCTATTGCAGATTGCACGAAAACTGTGTTATCAAACGGCTCAATGAAAAGAACGGTGAAACTCTGTAAGACGAATTCACACATCACAAAGCTGTTTTACAGAAGGCTTCTTTCTAATAAAACTTCTTTCTAGTCTTAACTGAGGAAAGTTCGTTTTTCACTATAGGCATCAAAGGGCTCTGGAATATCCCATCGCAGATTCCATGAAAACAGTGTTAGCAAACTGCTCCAGGAAAATAAAGGTGTTACTCTGTGAGATGAAATCACATATCACAAAGAGCTTTCCCAGAAAGTTTCTTTCTAGTTTTTATCTGAGGATATTTATTTTGTCAACATAGGCTTCAATGTGATCAAAATATCCCTTCTCAGATTCCCCAAAAACACTGCTAGGAAACTTTTCCATGAAGAGAATCATGAAACTCTGTCAGATTAATTAATACATTATAAAGTGGTTTCCAGAAAGCTTCTTTCTAGTTTTTATATGAGGATAATTCCTTTGTCACCATATGTCTCAAAGCACTCTCAAGTATCCCTTTGCAGATTCCAAGAAAACAGTATTATCAAACTGCTCAATGAAAAGAACAGTGTAACTCTGTGAGATGAATTCACACATCACAAGCAGTTTATCAGGAAGCTTCTTTCTAGTTTTTATCTGATTATATTTCCTTTGTTACCATAGACTTCAATGCGATCCATAATATCCCTTCTCAGATTTCCCAAAAACAGTGCTACCAATCTGCTCCCTGAAAAGAATCCTGTAACTCGGTGACATGAATCACAAATCACAAAGCACTTTCTCAGAAAGTTTCTTTTTGTTTTTTATCTGAGAATATGTCCTTTGTCACCATAGGCTTCAATGCTCTCCCAAATATCCTATTGCAGATTGCACGAAAACTGTGTTATCAAATGGCTCAATGAAAAAAAATGGTGAAACTCTGTAAGATGAATTCACACATCACAAAGCAGTTTCTCAGAAAGCTTCTTTCTAGTTTTTATCTGAGGATATTTCCTTTGTCACCAAAGGCTTCAATGTGATCCAATATATCCCCTCTCAGATTCCCCAAAAACAGGGCTACTAAACTCCTGCAAGAAAATAATCATGTAACTCTGTGAGATGAATTCCCAAATCAGAATGCTGTTTCTCAGCAAGCTTCCTTCTGGTTTTTTTCTGAGGATATTTTCTCTTTCAACATATTCTTCACTGTGCTCTGGAATATCCCATTGCAGATTCCATAACAAAAGGGTTTGGAAACTTCTCAATGAAAATAACAGTGTAACTCTGTGAGATGAATTCACACATCACAAAGCAGTTTCAAAGAAACCTTCTTACTGCTCTTTATCTGAGGATATTTCCTTTGTCACTATAGGCTTCAATGTGCTCCCAAGTACCCTATTGCAGATTCCATGAAAACAGTGTAATCAAACTGTACAATAAAAGAATGGTGTAGCTCTGTGAGATGAATTCACACATCACAAAGCAGTTTCTCATAAAACTTCTTTCTATTTTATATCTGAAGATATTTAATTTTTCACAATAGGCCTCAATGTGCTCCCAAATATCCTTCTGCAGATTCCACGAATACAGTGTTTGCAAACTACTCCAAGAAAAGAAAGGTGTAACTCTGTGAGAAGAACTCACACATCACAAAGAACTTTCTCCAAAAGCTTCTTTCTAGTTTTTATCTGAGGATATTTCCTTTGTCACCATAGGCATCAATGTGATACAAAACATCCCTTCTCAGATTCCTCAAAAAAGTTCTACCAAACTGATTCATAAAGAAAAGCTGTAACTCTTTGAGATTAATTCACAAATCACAAAGCAGTTTCTCAGAAACCTTCTTTCTAGGTTTTCTCTGAGGATATATACTTTGTCACCATCAGATTCAAGGCTCTTCAAAATGTCACATTGTGGATTCCAATAAAACAGTGTTAGCAAACTGCTATATTAAGAGAGCAGTGTAACTCTGTGAGATAAATTCATACATCACAAAGCAGTTTCTCAGAAAGCCTCTTTCTAATTTTTATCTAAGGATATTTCCTTTTTATCCACAGGCCTCAATATGCTCGTGAATATCCCTTTGCAGATTCCACAAAAACAGTGTTAGCAAAGTGCTTCATGAAGAGAAAGATGTAACACTGTGAGATGAATTCACACATCACAAAACAGCTTCTCAGAAAGCTTCTTTCTCGTTTTTATTTGAGGATATTTCAGTTCTCAAAGCACTCCCATATATCTCATTGCAGATTCTGAGAAAATAGTGTTAACAAACATCTCAATGAAAGCAATAGTGTAACTCTGTGAGGTGAATTCACACACCACAAAGCAGTTTCTGAGAAGGCTTCTTTCCAGGATTTTTCTGTGGATATTTCAATATTCACCATGGGATTCAATGATATCCAAAACATCACTTGTGAGATTCCTCAAAAATAGAGCTAGCAAACTTCTCCATGAGAGAGTGGTGTAACATTGTGAGATCAATTCAAGCATCATAAAGCACTTTCTCAGAAAACTTCTTTCTGGTTTTTATCTGAGGATATTTCCTTCATCCCAGGAGTCTTCATAGCGATACAAAATATCACTTCTCAGATTCCACAAAGAGAATGCTAGCAAACGGCTCCATGAAATACATGTGTAACTCTGTGAGATGAATTCACACATCACAAAGCAGTTTCTCAGAAAGTTTCTTTCTCGTTTTTAACTGAGGATATTTCCTTTGTCACCATAAGCTTCATGGTGCTAAGAAATATCCCATTGCAGATTTCAAGAAAACAGTGTTAGCAAACTGCTCCATGAAAAGAAAAGTGTAACTCTGTGAGATGAATTCACACCTTCCACAAAGAACTTTCTCAGAAAGCCACTTTCTAGTTTTTATCTGCTTATATTTACTTAGTCACCATAGGCTTCAATGCGATCCAAAATCTCCCTTCTCAGATTCCCTAAAAACAGTGCAATCAAACCGATCCAAGAAAACAATCATGTAACTCTCTGAGATGAGTTCACAAATCACAAAGTAGTTTCTCAGAAGGCATCTTTCTAGTTTTTGTCTGTGGATACTTCCTTTTTCACAGTAAGTTTCAATGTGCTCTGAAATATTCCATTGCAGGTTCCAAAAAAAAACGGTGTTAGCAATCTTCTCACTGAAAAGAACAGGGTAACTCTGTGAATTGAATTCACACATCACAAAGCAGTTTCTCAGAAAGCTTCTTTCTAGTTTTTATCTGACAATATTTTCTTTTAATCCATAGGCCTCAATACACTCAGGAATATCCCTTTGCATATTCTACGAAAACAGTGTTAGTAAACTGCTTCATGAAAAGACATGTGTAAATCTGAGATAAATTTACACATCACAAAGCAGTTTCTCAGAAAGCTTCATGTTAGTTTTTGGCTGAGAATATTTCCTCTGTCACCGTAGGCTTCAATGTGATCCAAAATATCCCATCTCAGATTCCCAAAAAACAGTGCTACCAAACTGCTCCATGAAAAGAATGGTGTAACTGTTAGATGAATTCACACATCACAAAGCAGTTTCTCAGAAACTTTCTATCTAATTTTTATCTGAGTTTGCTTCCTTTTTCACCAGAGACCTCAACCCACTCCCAAATATCCCTTTGTAGATTCCATGAAAACAGTGTTAGCAAACTGCTCCATGAAAAGAAAGGTGTTACTCTGCGAGATGAATAAACGAATCACAAGGATGTTTCTCAGAACTCTTCTTTCTGGTTTTTATCTGAGGATATTTCCTCTGTTACCACAGGCTTCAAAGGAATCCAAAATAGCACTTCTCAAATTTGCCATAAACAGTGCTACCAAACTGATCCATGAAAAGAACCGTGTAACTCTGTGGGATGAATTAGCACATCACAAAGTGCTTTCTCAGAAAGCTTATTTCTAGTTTTTATATGGGGATATTTTTTTGTCAAATTAAACCTCATAGTGCTCCAAAATATCCCATTGCAGATTCCAAGAAAACAGAGTTAGCAAACTGCTCAATGAAAAGAACAGTGCAACTCCTTCAGATGAATTCAAACTTTGCAAGGCAGTTTCTCAGAAAGAATCTCCTTTTTTTATGTGAGGATATTTCTTTTTACACCATAGGCCTCAATGTGCTTGCAAATATCCCATTGTAGATCTCACGAAAATAATGTTAGCTTACTGCTCCATGAAAAGAGAGGTGTAAATCTGTGAGATTAATTCACATATCACTATGCGGTTTCTCAGAAAGACTCTTTTTGGTTTTTGTCTGAAGATATTTCTTGTCACCATGGGCTTCAATGTGCTCCCAACTATCCTATTGCAGATTCCACAAAAAGATTGTTAGAAAACTGGTCCAAGAAAATAATCTTGTAATGCTGTGAGATTAATTCACATATCACAAAACAGTTTCTCAGAAAGCTTCTTTCTAGTTTTTATCTGAGGATATTTCCTTTTTCAACATAGGCTTCATTGTGAACCAAAATGTCCCCTCTCAGATTCCCCTTAAAAGGGCTACCAATCTGCTCCATGAAGAGAATGGTGTAACTCTGTGAGATGAATTCACACATCACAAGGCTGTTTCTCAGAAAGCTTCTTTCTAGTTTTTATTTGAGGATACTTCCTTTTTCAAAATATTCCTCACTTTGCTCGCAAATATCAAATTACAAATTCCACGAAAAAAGTGTTATCAAATGAATCCATGAATAAAAAGCTGTAAATCTGTGAAATGAAATCAGGAATCACAAAGCAGTTTCTCAAAACTCTTCTTTTTATTTTTGTCTAAGGATATTTCCTTTGACACCATAGGCTTCAATGCAATCCAATTTATCCCTTCTCAGATTCCTGAAAAACAGTGCCATGAAACTGTTCCATGAAAAGAATGGTGTAACTCTGTGAGATAAATTCACACATCACAAAAGTTGTTACTCAGAAAGCTTCTTTCTGGTTTTTATCTGAGGACATTCCCTTTTTCACCACATTCACCAATGTACTCCAGAATATCCTACTGCAAATTCCATGAAAAAAGTGTTAGCAAAGTGCTCAATGAAAGGCAAAGCATAACTATGTAAGATGAATTCACACCTCACAAAGCAATTTCTAAGAAAGTTTCTTTCTATTTCTTTTTCTGAGGATATATCCTTTTTCACCACAGGTGTCAATGCACTCGCGAATATCCCTTTGAGGATTCCATGAACATAGTGTTAGCAAACGGCTCCATGAAAGGAAAGGCGTAAATCTGTGAGATGAATTCACACATCACAAAGCAGTTTCTCAGAAAGCTTCTTTTTGGTTTGTGTCTGAGGACGTTTTCTTTATCACCATAGGCTTCAATGTGCTCCCAAATATCCTAATGCAGATTCCACAAAAACAGTGTTAGCCAACTGTTCCAATAAAAAAACCATGTAACTCTGTTAGATGAGTTCACACATCACAAAGGAGTTTCTCAGAAAGCTTCTTTCTACTTTTTATCTGAGAATATTTACTATGTCAACATAGGCTTCAATGTGATCCAAGGTATCCCTTCTCAGATTCCCCAAAAACAGTGCTACCAAACTGAACCATGGAAAGAATAGTTTAACTCTGTGAGAAGAATTAACACATCACAAAGTTGTTTCTCAGAAATCTTTCTAGTTTTTATATGAGGATATTTTCTTTCTTACCATAAGCTTCTATGCACTCAAAAATATGCCAATGCAGAATCAAAGAACACTGTTATCAAACTTCTCAATGAAAAATGTGGTATAACTTTGTGAGAAGAATTCCTACATCACAAAGCAGTTTATCAGAAAACTTCTTTCTAGTTTTTATCTGAGGATATTTCCTTTTTAATCATAAGACTCAATGTGCTCCCAATTTTCCCTTTGCAGATTCCAGGGAGGCTGTGTTAGCAAATTGCTCCATGAAAAAAAAGGTTTAACTCTGTGAAATGAATTCACTCATTATGAAGAATTTCTGCAGATAGCTTCTTTCTAGTTTTTATCTGAGGATATTTCCTTTGTCACCATAGGTTTCAATGTGATCCAAAATATACCTTCTCAGATTCCCCAAAAACAGTGCTACCAAACTGATTCATGAAAAGTATCATGTAACTCTGAGAGTTGAATTAACCAGTTACAAACCAGTTTCTCAGAAAGCTTCTTTCTAGTTTTGTCTTAGGATATTTCGGTTGTCACCATAGGCTTCAATGCACTCCAAAATATCCCATTGCATATTCTAGGAAACAGTGTTATCAAACTGCTCAATGAAAAGAACGGTTTATCTCTGTGAGATGAGTTAATACATCACAAAGCAGTTTCTCAGAAAGCTTCTGTCTAGTTATTATTGGAGGATACTTCCTTTTTCACCACAGGCCTCAATGAGCTCCTAAATATGGCTTTGCAAATTCCATGAAAACAGTGTTAGCAAACTGCTTCGTGAAAGGAAAGCTGTAACTCTGTGAGATGAATTCACACATCACAAACTGATTTCATAGGAAACTTCTTTGTACTTTTTATCTGAGGATATTTCTTTTGTTGCCATAGGATTCAATACGGTCAAAAATACCCATTCTCAGATTCCCTAAAATAGTGCCACCAAATTACTCCATGAAAAGAATCATGTAACTCTGTGAGATGAATTCAAAAAACACAAAGCAGTTTCACAGAAAGCTTATTTTTGTTTTTGTCTGAGGATATTTGCTCTGTCACCATAAGCTTCAATGGACTCCAAAATATCCCATTGCAGAATCCAAGAAAATGGTGATAACAAGCTGCTCAATGAAAGAACAGTGTAATTCTGTGAGATTAATTCACACATCACAAAGCATTTTCTCAGAAAGCTTCTTTCTAGTTTTTATCAGATGATATTTGTTTTTTCGCCATAGGCTTCAATGCACTCCCAAATATTCATTTACAGATTCCATGAAAACAGTCTTAGAAAACTGCTTCATTAAAAGAAAGGTGTAACTTTGTGAGATGAATTCACACGTCAAGTAGAGCTTTCTAAGGAAACTTCTTTCTAGTTTTTATGGGAGGATATTTCCTTTGTCACCATAGGCTTCAATGCACTCAAAATATCCTAATGCAGATTCCACAAAAACACTGTTATCAAACAGCTCAATGAAAAGGATGGTGTAACTCTGTGAGATGAATTCACACATCACAAACCAGTTTCTCATAAAGCTTCTTTCTAGTTTTTATCTTAGTGTATTTCCTTTTTCACTATAGGCCTCCATGCACTCCCAAATATCACTTTGCAGATTCCACGAAAAGAGTGTTAGCAAACTGCTCAATGAAAAGAACAATGTAACTCTGTGGATGAATTCACACATCACAAAGCTTCTCAGAAAGCTTCTTTCTAGCTTTTATCTGAGGATATTTTGTTTTTCACCATAGGCCACAATGAGCTCCAAAATATCCCTTTGCAGATTCCACGAAAACAGTCTTAGCAAATGGCTGCATGAAAAGATAGGTGTAACTGTGGGAGATGAATTCACACATCACAAAGCAGCTTCCCAGAAAGCTTCTTTTTTGTTTTTACCTGATCATATTTTCCTTGTCACCACAGGCTTCAATGTGCACACAAATATCCTATTGCAGATTCTGCAAAACCAGTGCTAGGAATCTTCAACACGAAAAGAAATGTGTAACTCTGAGAGATGAATTCACACATGACAAAGTAGTTTCTCAGAAAGCTTCTTTCTTGTGTTTAACTGAGGATATTTCCTTTGTAACCATAGGCTTCAATGCGATCCAAAATATCTCTTCTTAGATTCCCCAAAAACAGTGCTACCAAACTGATCAAGAAAGTATCATGTAAATCTGTTAGGTGAACTAACACATCACAATATGGTTTCTCAAAAGTTTCTATCTACTTTTTCTATGAGAATATTTCATATGTCATGGTAACCTTCAATGAGCTACGAAATATCCCATTGCAGATTCCAAGAAAAGAATGTTAGCAAACTGCTCAATGAAAAGTACAGTGTAACACTTTGTGATGAATTCACACATCACAAAGAAATTTCTCAGAAATCTTCTTTCTAGTTTTTATCTGAAGATATTTCCTTTTTCACTATAGGCCTCCATGTGCTCCCAAATATCCCTTTGCAAATTCCATGGAAACAGTGTTAGCAAACAGCTCAATGAAATGAATGATGTAACTCTGTGAGATGAATTCACACATCAAAAAGAAGTTTCTCAGAAAGGTTCTTTCTAGTTTTTTTCCCGAGGATATTTACTTTTTCACCATGGGTCACAACGTGCTCCCAAATATCCCTTTGCAGATTCCACAAGAACAGTGTTAGCAAATGACTCCATGAAAAGAAAGGTGTACCTCTGTGAAGTGAAATCACACATCACAAACAATTTTGTAACGTAGTTCTTTCTGATATTTTTCTGAGGATATTTCCTTTGTTACCACAGGTTTCAATGTGATCCAAAACATCCCTTTTGAAATTCCCCAAAAACAGTGCTACCAAACGGCTTCATGAAAAGAATCGTGTAATCCTGTGAATGAATTAACACATCACAAAGCAGTTTCTCAGATAGCTTCTTTCTACTTTTTCTATGAGGATATTTCCTGTGTCATCGTAAGCTACAATGTACTCCAAAATATCCCATTTCAGATTCCAAGAGAACAATGTTAGCAAACTGCTCAATGAAAACAACAGTGTGACACTGTGAGATGAATGCACACATCACAAAGCAATTTCTCATAAAGCTTCTTTCAACTTTTTATATGAGGATATTTAATATTTTACCATAGGCCTCAATGCACTCCCATATATCCCTTTTCAGATCCCATGACAGCAGTGTTAGGAAACTGCTCAATGAATAGAACAGTGTAACTCTGCGAGATGAACCCACACATCACAAAGCAGTTTCTCTGGAATATTCTTTCTGGGGATTAGCTGAGGATATTTACTTTTTCACTATAGGCATCCATGCACTCCAAAATATCCCTTTGCAGATTCCACAAAAACTTTGTTAACAATCTTCTCTATTTAAAAAACAGTGAAACTCTGTGAGATGAATTCACACATCACAAAGCAGTTTCTCAGAAAGTTTCTTTCTAGTTTTTACATGAGGGTATTTCCTTTGTCACCATAACCTTCAATGTGCTCTGAAATATCCCATTGCAGATTGCACGAAAACAGTGTTAGCAAACTTCTGCACAGAAAAAAAAGATGTAGCTCTGTGAGATGAATTCATACATCGCAAAGAACTTTCTGAGAAAAATTCTTTCTGGTTTTTATCTGAGGATATTTCCTTTGTCACCATAGATTTCAATATGACCCACAATGTCCCTTCTCAGATTCTCAAAAACAGTGCTACCAATATGCTCCATGAAAAGAATCGTGTTAGTCTGTTAGATGAATTCAAAAATCAAAAAGCAGTTTCTCAGAAATCTTCCTTCAAGTTTTTGTCTGAGTATATATCCTTTTTCACCATAAGATTCAATGTGCCCCAAAATATCCCATTGCAGATTCCAATAAAACAGTGTTAGCAAACTGTTCAATGAAAACAGCAGTGCAACTCTGGGGGATGAATTCACACATCACAAAGCAGTTTCTCAAAAAGATTCTTTCCAGTTTTTATCTGAGGATAATTAATTTTCACCATAGGCTTCAGTGTGATAAAAAATATCCTTTCTCAGACTACTGCAAAACAGGGCTAACAAACTGATCCATGAAAAGAATCGTGTAACACTGAGACGAATTAACACATCACAAAGTGGTTTCTCAGAAAACATTATTCTAGTTTTTATATGAGGATATTTCGATTGTCACTATAAGCTTCAATGTGATCCAAAATATCCCTTCTCAAATTCCCCCAAAACAGTGTTACCTTACTGCCCCATGAATAGAATCATGTAACTGTGTGAAGTTAATTCAAGATCACAGAGCAGTTTCTTTGAAAGCATCTTTCTAGTTTTTCTCTGAAGATATTTCCTTTGTCACCCTAAGCATCAATGCACTACGAAATATCCCATTGCATATTCCAAGAAAACAGCACTAGCAAACTGCTCAATGAAACCAACAGTGTAACTCTGTGATACGAATTCCCACATCACAAAGCAGCTTCTCAGTATCTTGGATTTTGGTTTTTGGTTTTTATTTGAGGATATTTCCTTTGTCACCATTGGCTTCAATGTGCTCACAAACATCCTATTGCAGATTCCGAAAAAAACAGTGTTAGCAAACTGCTCAGTGAAAAGAATGGTGTAAATCTCTGAAGTGAATTCACACATCACAAAGAGGTTTCTCAAATGCTTCTTTCTAGTTTCTATTTGAGGATAGTTAATTTTTCACCATAGACCTCAGTGCGCTCCCAAATATCCCTCTGTAGATTCCACAAAAACAGTGTTAGCAAACTGCTCCATGAAAAGGAAGGTGTAACTTTGTGAGTTGAAATCAAACATAACAAATAACTTTCCCAGAAAGCTCCTATCTAATATTTATCGGAGGATATTTTCTTTGTCAAAATAGGCATTAATGCAATCCAAAATATCCCTTCTCAGATTACCTAAAAACAGTGCTATCAAACTGACACATGAAAATAATTGAACAGTGTAAATCTGTGAGAATTCACAAATCACAAAGCAGTTTCTCAGAAAGCTTTCTTCTACTTTTTATGTGAGGATATTTTTATGTCACCATAAGTTTCCATGCACTCCAAAGTATCCCATTGCAGATTCCATGAAAACAGTGCTAGCAAACTGCTCAATGAAAAGAACAGTGTAACACAGTGAGATTAATTCACACATCACAAAGCAGTTTTTCAGAAAGCTTTTTTCTACTTTTTCTTTGAGGATATTCCTTTGTTCACCCTAGGCCTCAATGTGCTTGGGAATATCCCATTGCTGATTACACAAAAATAGTTTTAGCAAACTGCTCCATTAAAAAAAAGGTGTAACTCTGTGAGATTAATTCACGAATCAGAAATAAGTATCTCAGAAAGCTTCTTTCTAGTTTGTATCTGAGGATATTTCCTTTGTCACCATATGCTTCAATATGATCCCAATTCTTTCTTCTCAGATTCCCCAAAAACACTACTACCAAACTGCTCCATGAATAGAATCGTGTAACTCTTTGTAATGAATTCACAAACCACAAAGCAATTTCTGAGAAAGCTTCTTTTTAGCTATTGTCTGAGGATATTTCCTTTATCACCATAAGCTTCAATGAGCTCCGAAATATCCCATTGCAGATTCAAAGAAAACAGTGTTATCAAACTGCTCAGTGAAAAGAACAGTGTAGCTTTGTGAGATGAATTCACACATCACAAAGTGGTTTCTCAGAAAGCTTCTTTCTAGTTTTTATATGAGGGTATTTTCCTTGTCACCATAGGCTTCAATGCCCTCCCAAATATCCTGTTGCTGATTCCATAATAACAGTGTTATCAAACTGCTCAATGAAAAGAATGGTGGAACTCTGTGAGATGCATTCACACATCACAAAGCAGTTTCTCAGAAAGCTTCTTTCCAGTTTTATTCTGAGAATACTTCCTTTTGCACTATAGGCCTCACTGCACTCCCAAATATCCCTTTGCAGATTCCACAAAAGCAGTGTTAGCAAACTGCTCCATGAAATGAAAGCTGTGACACTGTGCAGTGAATTCAGAAATCACAAAGAAGTATGCCAGAAAGCTTCTTTCTAGTTTTTGTCTGAGGATATTTCCATTATCACCACAAGCT
>NW_022312908.1:218064-264377 GCF_002776525.5 Piliocolobus tephrosceles | reverse complement strand
TTCACACATGACAAAGCGGTTTCTAAGAAAGATTCTTTCTAGTTTTTATATGAGGATGTTTCCTTTTTTCACAATAGACCTCAATGCCCTCCCAAATATCCCTTTGCAGATACCACAGAAACAGTTTTCACAAGCTGCTTAATGAAAAGAACAGTGTAACTCCGTGAGATGAGTTCACAAATCATAAAGAGCTTTCACAGAAAGATTCTTTCTAGCTTTTATCTGATGATATTTCTTTTGTCACTGAAGGCTTCAATGTGATCCCAAATATCCCTTCTCAGATTTCCCAAACACAGTGGTACCAAAGTGATCCGTGAAAAGAATCGTGCACCTCTGTGAGATGAATTCACACATCACAAAGCAGTTTCTCAGAAAGCTTCTGTATAGTTTTTATCTCAGGTGTTTCCTTTGTCACCATAGGCTTCAATGCCATCCAAAGTATCCCTTCTCAGATTCCTCAAAACAGTACTGAAAAACTGCTCCATGAAAAGAAAGGTGTAACTCTGTGAGATGAATTCACACATCAAAAAGCAGTTTCTCAGACAGGTTCTTTCTAGTTTTTGTCTGAAGATATTTCCTTTGTCTCCATAGGCTCCAATGTGCTCTGAATTATCCTATTGCACATTCCAAGAAAACACTGTTAGCAAACTGTTCAATGAAAAGAGCATTGTAACTCTGTGACATGATTTCACACATCACAAAGCAATTTCTCAGAAAGCTTCTTCTTGAGGGTGGAACAAGGTGGCCGAATAGGAACAGTTCCACTCTCCAACTTCCAGCGTGAGTGACACAGAAGACTGGTGATTTCTGCATTTTCAACTGAGGTACTGGGGTCATCTCACTGGGGAGTGCTGGAAAATCGGTGCTGGTCAGCTGCTGCAGCCCAACCAGGGAGAGCTGAAGCAGGGCGAGGCATTGCCTCACCTGGAAATCGCAAGGGGGAAGGGAATCCCTTTTCATAGCCAGGCAAACTGAGACACACAACACCTGGAAAATCGGGTAATTCCTACCCAAATACTGTGCCTTAAGGAAACGGGAACACAAGGAGACTATACCCACACCTTGATGGGAGGGTCCCACGGCCATGGAGCCTCCCTAATTGCTAGCACAGCAGTCTGTGATCTAAACACAAGGCAGCAGTGAGGCACGGGGAGGGGGGCCCACCATTTCTGAGGCTTAAGTAGGTAAACAAAGCTGCTGGGAAGCTCGAACTGGGTGGAGCTCAGAGCAGCACAAGGAAACCGGCCTGTCTCTGTAGACTCCACCTCTGGGGACAGGGCACAGCTAAAAAACAACAGGGGAAGCAGCAGAGGCCTGTGCAGACCCAAACGACTCTGTCTGACAGCTTTGAAGAGAGCAGTGGATCTCCCAACATGGAGGTTGAGATCTGAGAACGGACAGACTGCCTGTTCAAGTGGGTCCCTGACCCCTGACTAGCCTAACTGGGAGACATCCCCCACTAGGAGCAGTCTGACACCCCACACCTCGCAGGGTGGAGTACACCCCAGAGAGGAAGCTTCCGAAGTAAGAATCAGACAGGTACACTGGATGTTCACCAATATTATATCTTCTGCAACCTCTGCTGCTGATACCCAGGCAAACAGGGTCTGGAGTGGACCTCAAGCAATCTCCAACAGACCTACAGCTGAGGGTCCTGACTATTAGAAGGAAAACTATCAAACAGGAAGAACACCTATACCAAAACCCCATCAGTACGTCAGCATCATCAAAGACCAGAAGCAAATAAAACCACAAAGATGAGGAAAAAGCAGGGCAGAAAAGCTGGAAATTCAAAAAATAAGAGCACATCTCCCCCTGCAAAGGAGCGCAGCTCATCGCCAGCAATGGATCAAAGCTGGTCAGAGAATGACTTTGACGAGATGAGAGAAGAAGGCTTCAGTCCATCAAACTTCTCAGAGCTAAAGGAGGAATTACATACCCAGTGCAAAGAAACTAAAAATCTTGAAAAAAGAGTGGAAGAATTGATAGCTAGAATAATTAATGCAGAGAAGGTCATAAATGAAATTACAGAGATGAAAACCATGACACGAGAAATACTTGACAAATCCACAAGCTTCAGTAACCGACTTGATCAACTGGAAGAAAGAGTATCAGCGATTGAGGATCAAATGAATGAAATGAAGCGAGAAGAGAAACCAAAAGGAAAAAGAAGAAAAAGAAATGAACAAAGCCTTCGAGAAGTATGGGATTATGTAAAAAGACCAAATCTGCGTCTGATTGGGGTGCCTGAAAGTGAGGGGGAAAATGGAACCAAGTTGGAAAACACTCTTCAGGATATCATCCAGGAGAACGTCCCCAACCTAGTAGGGCAGGCCAACATTCAAATTCAGGAAATACAGAGAACACCACAAAGATACTCCTCGAGAAGAGCAACTCCAAGACACGTAATTGCCAGATTCACCAAAGTTGAAATGAAGGAATATATCTTAAGGGCAGCCAGAGAGAAAGGTTGGGTTACCCACAAAGGGAAGCCCATCACACTAACAGCAGACTTTCGGCAGGAACTCTACAAGCCAGAAGAGAGTGGGGGCCAATATTCAACGTTCTTAAAGAAAAGAATTTTCAACCCAGAATTTCATATCCAGCCAAACTAAGTTTCATCAGTGACGGAGAAATAAAATCCTTTACAGATAAGCAAATGCTTAGAGATTTTGTCACCACCAGGCCTGTCTTACAAGAGACCCTGAAGGAAGCCCTAAACATGGAAAGGAAAAACCGGTACCAGCCATTGCAAAAACATGCCAAAATGCAAAGACCATTGAGGCTAGGAAGAAACTGCATCAACTAACGAGCAAAATAAACAGTTAATATCATAATGGGAGGATCAAGGTCACACATAACAATATTAAGTATAAATGTTAATGGACTAAATGCTCCAATTAAAAGACACAAACTGGCAAACTGGATAAAGAGTCAAGACCCATCAGTCTGCTGTCTTCAGGAGACCCATCTCACATGCAGAGACATACATAAGCTCAAAATAAAAGGATGGAGGAAGATCTACCAAGGAAATGGAGAACAAAAAAAAGCAGGGGTTTCAATGCCAGTCTCTGATAAAATGGATTTTTAACCATCAAAGATCAAAAGAGACAAAAAAGGCCATTACATAATGGTAAAGGGATCAATTCAACAGGAAGAGCTAACTATCCTAAATATATATGCACCCAATACAGGAGCACCCACATTCATAAAGCAAGTCCTTAGGGAATTACAAAGAGACTTAGACTCCCAAACAATAATAATGGGAGACTTCAACACTCCACTGTCACCATCAGACAGATCAACGAGACAGAAAGTTAACAAGGATATCAGAAATTGAACTCATCTTTGCACCAAGCGGACCTAATAGACATCTATAGAACTCTCCACCCCAAATCAACAGAATATACATTCTTCTCAGCACCACATCACACTTATTCCAAAATTGACCACATAATTGGAAGTAAAGCACTCCTTAGCAAATGTAAAAGAATAGATATTATAACAAACTATAACAAACTATCTGTCAGACCACAGTGAAATCAAACTAGAACTCAGGACTAAGAAACTCAATCAAAACTGCTCAACTACATGGAAACTGAACAACCTGCTCCTGAATGACTACTGGGTACATAAAGAAATGAAGGCAGAAATAAACATGTTCTTTGAAACCAATGAGAACAAAGATACAAAATACCAGAATCTCTGGGACACATTTAAAGCAGTGTGTAGAGGGAAATTTATAGCACTAAATGCCCACAAGAGAAAGCAGGAAAGATCTAAAATTGACACTCTAACATCACAATTAAAAGAACTAGAGAAGCAAGAGCAAACACATTCAAAAGCTAGCAGAAGGCAAGAAATAACTAAGATCAGAGCAGAACTGAAGGAGATAGAGACACAAAAAACCCTCCAAAAAATCAATGAATCTAGGAGTTGGTTTTTTGAAAAGATCAACAAAATTGACAGACCACTAGCAAGACTAAAAAAGAAGAAAAGAGAGAAGAATCAAATAGACTCAATAAAAAATGATAAAGGAGATATCACCACCGACCCCACAGAAATACAAACTGCCATCAGATGATACTATAAACACCTCTATGCAAATAAACTAGAAAATGTAGAGGAAATGGATAATTTCCTGGACACTTACACTTTCCCAAGACTAAACCAGGAAGAAGTTGAATCCCTGAATAGACCAATAGCTGGCTCTGAAATTAAGGCAATAATTAATAGCCTACCAACCAAAAAAAGTCCAGGACCAGATGGATTCACAGCTGAATTCTACCAGAGGTACAAAGAGGAGCTGGTACCATTCCTTCTGAAACTATTCCAATCAATTGAAAAAGAGGAAATCCTGCTTAACTCATTTTATGAGGCCAACATCATCCTGATACCAAAGCCTGGCAGACACACACAAAAAAAGAGAATTTTAGACCAATATCCCTGATGAACATCGATGAAAAAATTCTCAATAAAATACTGGCAAAAAGGATTCAGTAGCACATCAAAAAGCTTATCCAACATGATTAAATGGGCTTCATCCCTGGGATGCAAGACTGGTCCAACATTCGCAAATCAATAAACGTAATCCAGCATATAAACAGAACCAAAGACAAAAACCACATGATTATCTCAATAGATGCAGAAAAGGCTTTTGACAAAATTCAACAGCCCTTCATGCTAAAAACGTTCAATAAATTCGGTATTGATGGAACGTATCTCAAAATAATAAGAGCTATTTATGACAAACCCACAGCCAATATCATACTGAATTGGCAAAAACTGGAAAAATTCCCTTTGAAAACTGGCACAAGACAGGGATGCCCTCTCTCACCACTCCTATTCAGCCTAGTGTTGGAAGTTCTGGCCAGGGCAATCAGGCAAGAGAAAGAAATAAAGGGTATTCAGTTAGGAAAAGAAGAAGTCAAATTGTCCCTGTTTCCAGATGACATGATTGTATATTTAGAAAACCCCAGTGTCTCAGCCCAAAATCTCCTTAAGCTGATAAGCAACTTCAGCAAAGTCTCAGGATACAAAATTAATGTGCAAAAATCACAAGCATTCTTATACACCAGTAACTGACAAACAGAGAACCAAATCAGGAATGAACTTCCATTCACAATTGCTTCAAAGAGAATAAAATACCTAGGAATCCAACTTACAAGGGATGTAAAGGACCTCTTCCAGGAGAACTACAAACCACTGCTCAGTGAAATAAAAGAGGACACTAACAAATGGAAGAACATACCATGCTCATGGATAGGAAGAATCAATATCGTGAAAATGACCATACTGTCCAAAGTTATTTATAGATTCAATGCCATCCCCATCAAGCTACCAATGAGTTTCTTCACCGAATTGGAAAAAACGGCTTTAAAGTTCATATGGAACCAAAAAAGAGCCCGCATTGCCAAGACAATCCTAAGTCAAAAGGACAAAGCTGGAGGCACCACGCTACCTGACTTCAGACTATACTACAAGGCTACAGTAACCAAAACAGCATGGTACTGGTACCAAAACAGAGATATAGACCAATGGAACAGAACAGAGTCCTCAGAAATAAAACCACACATCTACAGCCATCTGATCTTTGACAAACCTGAGAGAAACAAGAAATGAGGAAAGGACTCCCTATTTAATAAATTCTGCTGGGAAAATTGGCTAGCCATAAGTAGAAAGCTGAAACTGGATCCTTTCCTTACTCCTTATACGAAGATTAATTCAAGATGGATTAGAGACTTAGATGTTAGACCTAATACCATAAAAACCATAGAAGAAAATCTAGGTGGTACCATTCAGGACATAGGCATGGGCAAGGACTTCATGTCTAAAACACCAAAAGCAACGGCAGCAAAAGCCAAAATTGACAAATGGGATATGATTAAACTAAAGAGCTTCTGTACAGCAAAAGAAACTACCATCAGAGTGAACAGGCAACCTACAGAATGGGAGAATATTTTTGCAATCTACTCATCTGACAAAGGGCTAATATCTAGAATCTACAAAGAACTCAAACAAATTTACAAGAAAAAACAAACAACCCCATCAAAAAGTGGGCAAAGGATATGAGCAGACATTTCACAAAAGAAGACATTCATACAGCCAACAGGCACATGAAAAAATGCTCATCATCACTCGCCATCAGAGAAATGCAAATCAAAACCACAATGAGATACCATCTCACACCAGTTAGAATGGCAATCATTCAAAAGTCAGGAACCAGCAGGTGCTGGAGAGGATGTGGAGAAATAGGAACACATTTTCACTGCTGGTGGGATTGTAAACTAGTTCAACCATTATGGAAAACAGTATAGCAATTCCTCATGAATGTAGATCTAGATGTACCATATGACCCAGCCATCCCACTACTGGGTATATACCCAAAGGATTATAAATCATGCTGCTATAAAGACTCATGCACACATATGTTTATTGTGGCACTATTCACAATAGCAAAGACTTAGAATCAACCCAAATGTCCATCTGTGACAAACTGGATTAAGAAAATGTGGCACATATAAACCATGGAATACTATGCAGCCATAAAAACGGATGAGTTTGCGTCCTTTGTAGGGACATGGATGCAGCTGGAAACCATCATTCTTAGCAAACTACCACAAGAACAGAAAACCAAACACCGCATATTCTCACTCATAGGTGGGAAATGAACAATGAGATCACTTGGACTCGGGAAGGGGAACATCACACATCGCGGCCTATCATGGGGTGGAGGAGGGAGGGATTGCATTGGGAGTTATACCTGATGTAAATGACGAATTGATGGTTGCTGACGACTTGATGGATGCAGCACACCAACATGGCACAAGTATACATATGCAACAAATCTGCACGTTATGCACATGTACCCTAGAACTTATAGTATAATAATAATAATAAAAAAGAAACCTTCCTCTTGGTTTGTATCTGAGGATATTTCCATTGTCACCATAGGCTTCAATGCTCTCCCAAATGTCCTTTTGTTGATTCCACGAAAGCTGTGCTATCAAACTGCTCAATGTAACTGTTTGAGATGAATTTACACATCACAAAGCAGTTTCTCAGAGAGCTTCTTTCTAGTTTTTATCAGAGGATTTTTCTTTTTTCAATATTGGCCTCAATGTGCTCCCAAATATCCCTTTGCGGTTTCAATGAAAACAGGGTTACCAAACTGCTCCACAAAAAGAAAGGTGTATCTCTGTTAGATGAATTCACGCATCGCAAAGAACTCTCTCAGAACGCTTCTTTATAGTTTTTATCGGAGGATGTTTCCTTAGTCACCATAGGCTTCAATGCAATCCAAAATATCCCTTCTAATATTCCCCAAAACAGTCCTACCAAACAGATCCATGAAAAGAATCGTGTAACTCCGTGAGATGAATTAACACATGACAAAGCAGTTTCTCAGAAAGCGTCTTTCTGCTTATTGTCAGAGGATATTTCCTTTGAAACGATAAGCTTCAATGTCCTCCAAAATATCCCATTGTAGATTCCAAAAAAACAGGATTAGCAGACTGCTAAATGAGAAGAATGGTCTAACTCTGTGAGTTGAAATCACACATCACAATGCAGTTTCACAGAAAGTTTCTTTCCAGTTTTTATCTGAGGATATTTCCTTTTTCACCATAGGCCTCATTGCACTCCCAAATATCCCATTGCAGACTCCACCCAAACATTGTTATCAAACGGCTCAAAGAAAAGCACGGTATAGGTCTGTGAGATGAATTCACCCATCACAAAGTAGTTTCTCAGAAATCATATTTCTAATTTTTATCTGAGTGTATTTCCTTTTTCACCTTATGCCTCAATGTGTTCCCAAATATCCCTTTGCAGATTCCATGAAAACAGTGTTAGAAAACTGCTCCATGAAAACAAACGTATATCTCTGTGAGATGAATTCACACATCACAAAGAACTTTCTCAGAAAGCTCCTTTGTAGTTTTTTCTGAGGATGTTTCCGTAGTCACCACAGACTTCAATGATATCCAAAATATCCCATCTCAGATTTCCCAAAAACAGTGATATCAAAGAGATCTTTGAAAAGAATCGTGTATCTCACTGAGATGAATTCACAAATCATAGAGCAATTTCTCAGAATATGTCTTTCTATTTTTTGTCTGATTATATTTCCTTTTTCACAACAAGTTTCAATGTGCTCCAAAATATCTCATTGCAGGTCCCAAGAAAACAGTGTTAACAAACTGCTCTATGAAAAAAGAGTGTAAATCTGTGAAATGAATTCACACATCCCAAAGTGGTTTCTCAGAAACCTTCTTTCTAGTTTTTATATGAAGGTATTTCGTTTGTCACCATAAGCTTCAAGGTACTGCAAAATATCCCATTGCAGTTTGCAAGAAAACAGTGTTAGCAAGATGCTCCATGAAAAGAAAGGTGCACCTCTGTGAGAAGAATTCACACATCACGAAGAAGTTTCTCATAAAGCTTCCTTTTATTTTTTACCTGAGGATATTCCCTTTGTTGGGAATAGCCATCCCCATAGGCTTCAATGGGATGCAAATTATCCCTTCTCAGATGCCCCAAAAACAGTGCGACTAAACTGATCCACAAAAGAGTGGTGTAACTTTTTGAGAAGGATTCACGAATCACAAAGCATTTTCTCAGAAATCTTCTTTCTGGTTTTTATCTGTGGATATTTCCTTTGTAACCATAGGCCTCAATATGCTCCCAAATATCCTATTGCAGATTCCATGAGAATAGTGTTAGCAAATTGCTCCATGAAAAGAAAGTTTTAGCTCTGTGAGATGAAATCACAGATCACAGAGAACTTTCTCAGAAAGGTTTTTTCTTGTCTTTATTTGAGGATATTTGCTTTGTCACCATAGGCTTCAAAGTGATCCAAAATGTCCCCTCTCAGATTCCCCGAAAAGAGCGCTACCAAACTCATCCATGAAAAGCATCGTGCAACTCTGTGAGATGAATTAACACATCACAAAGTGGTTTCCCAGAAACCTTCTTTGTACTTTTTCTTTGAGGATATTTCCTATGTCACCATAAGCATCTATGAGCTCTCAAATATCCCATTGCAGATTCCAAGAAAACAGTGTTAGCAAACTGCTCAATGAAAAGAACAGTGTAACTCTGTGAGATGAATTCACAAATAAAAAAGCAGTTTTTCAGAAGCTTCTATCCACTTTTTGTCTGAGGATATTTCCTTTGTCACCATAAGCTTAAATGCACTCCAAAATATCCCCTTGCAGATTCCAAGAAAACAGTGTTAGCAAAGTGATCAATGAAAATAACAGTGTAACTTTGTGAGATGAACTCAAACATCCACAAAGCAGTTTCTCGGAAAGTTTCCTTTTGTTGTTTATCTGACGATGTTTCCTTGCAACCGTAGGCTTCAATGCATTCCCAAATATCCTATTGCAGATTCCATGAAAAGACTGTGGTGAAACAGCTCAATAAAAAGAACACTGTTAATCTGTGAGATGAATTCACGAATCAAAAAGCAGTTTCTCAGAAAATTTCTTTCTAGTTTTTATCTGAGGATATTTCCTTTTTCACTATAGATCTCAATGAACTCCCAAATATCTCTTTGCAGATTACACGAAAACAGTGTCCACAAACGGCTCAGTGAAAAGAACAGTGTAACTGTGTGAGATGAATTCATACATCACAATGCAGTTTCTCAGAAAGCTTCTTTCTAGTTTTTAACTGAGGATATTTAGTTTTTTAACATAGGCCAAAATGCGCTCCAAAATATCCCTTTGCAGATTCCACGAAAATAGTGCTAGTAAATGGCTCCATGTAAAGAAAGGTGTAACTTTGTGAGATGAATTCACACATCACAGAGAACTTTCTCAGAAAGCTTCTTTCTGGTTTTTATCTGAGAATATTTACTTTGTCAAAATAGGCTGTAATGCAATCCAAATTTTCCCTCTCAGATTCCCCAAAAGCTATGCTACCAAATTGATCCCTGAAAATAATCGTGTAACTCTGTGAAATGAATTAAAACATCACAAAGCAATTTCTCAGAAAGCTTCTTTGTACTTTTTCTGTGAGCATATTTCCTATGACACCATGAGCTTCAATGTGCTATGAAACATCCCATTGGAGATTCATAGAAAACAGTTACAAATGGCTCAATAAAAAGAAAAGTGTAACACTCTGAGATGAATTCACATATCACAAAACAGTTTCCCAGAATGCTTCCTTATAGTTTTTAACTGAGGATATTTTCTTTCTCACCATAGGCCTCAGTGCATGCCCAAATATCCCTTGCAGATTCCATGAAACCAGTATTACCAAATTGCTCCATGAAAAGAAATGTGTAACACTTTGAGATAAATTCACACATCACAAAGCAGTTTCTCAGAAACCTTCTCTCTAGTTTTTATCTGAGGATACTTTTTTTGTCATGATAGGCTTCAATGGAATCCAAAATATCCCTTCTCAGATACTCCAAAACAGTGCTACCAAAGTGATCCATGAAAAGAATCATGTAACTCTTTGAGATGAATTCACAAATCAAAAGACAATTTCTCAGAGCACTTGTTTCTAGTTTTTGTCTGAGGATATTTCCTTTGTCACCATAAGCTTCATTGTGCTCCAAAATATACTGTTGCAGATTCCAAGAAAACTGCGTTAGCAAACTGCTCAATGAAACGAACAGGGTAACTCTGTGAGTTGAATTCACATATCACAAAACAGTTTCTCAGAAAGCTTCTTTTTGGTTTTTCTATAGGGAAAATTCCTTTGTCACCATAGGCTTCAATGCACTCCAAAATATCCTATCGCAGATGCCACAAAAACAGTGTTATCAAGTAGCTCAAAAACAAGAGAACAGTTTAGCTCTGTGAGATGAATTCATCCATCACAATGCAGCTTCTCAGAAAGCTTCCTTTTGGTTTTTACTGAGGATATTTCCTTTTTCGCTGCAGGCTTCAATATGCTCCCAAATAACCCTTTGCAGATTCCACAAAAACAGTGTTAGCAAACTGCTCCATGAAAAGAAAAGTATAGCTCTGTGATGAATTCACACATCACAAAGAACTTTGTGAGAAAGCTTCTCTTTTCTAGTTTTTATCTGAGGATGTTTCCTTTGTCAACATAGGCTTCAATGTGTTCCATAATATCCCTTCTCAGATTCCCCAGAAACAGTGCTGTAAAACTGATCCATGAAAATAATCGTGGAATGCTATGAGATGAATTAACACATCTCAAAGTGGTTTCTCAGAAAGCATCTTTCTCGTTTTTATATGGGGATAGCTCCTTTGTCACCATTGGCTTCAATCCGATCCAAAAGAGCCCTTCTCAGATTTCTCAAAAACTGTGCTACCAAACTTCTCCATTTAAATAATCATGTGACTCTGTGAGAAGAATTCACAAATCACAAAGAAGTTTCTCAGAAAGCTTCTTTCTAGTTTTTGTCTGAGGATATTTCCTTTGTCACCATAAACTTCAATGCACTCTGAAATATAGCATTGCAGATTACAAGAAAACAGTGTTAGCAAACTTTTCAATGAAAAGAACAGTGTAACTCTGTGAGATGAATTCACACATCACAAAACAGTTTCTCATAAAGCTTCCTTCTAGTTTTTATCTGAGGATATTTCCTTTTTCACCATAGATGTGGATGTGCTCCCAAATATCCCTTTGCATATTCCATGAAAACAGTGATACCAAACTGCTAAATGAAAAGAATAGTTTAAGTCTGTTAGGTGAATTCACATATCACAAAGAGCTTTCACAGAAAGCTTCTTTCCCATTTTTTTCTGAGGATAATTCCTTTTTCACCATAGGCTTCATTGCGATGCACAATATAACTTCTCAGATTACTTGATGACAGTGCTACCAAATTGCTCCATGAAAAAAATCGTGTAACTCTGAGATGAATTCACAAATCAGAAAGGAGTTTATCAGAAAGATTCCTTCTTATTTTTGTCTGAGGATATTTTCTTTGTCACCATAAGCTTCAATGCCCTCCTAAATATCCCATTGCAGATTCCTAGAAAACTGTGTTTGCAAACTGCTCAATGAAAAGAACAGTGTAACGCTGTGAGATGAATTGACACAACACAAAGCAGTTTCTGTGAAGGCTTCTTTTTGGCTTTAATCTGACTATATTTCCTTTGTCACCATAGGCTTCAATGTGCTCAGAAATATCCCATTGCATATTCCAAGAAAACAGCAACCAAACTGCTCAAAGAAAACAACTATTTAAATCTAAGCGATGAATTCACACATCACAAAGCAGTTTCTCAGAAAGATTCTTTCTAGTTTTTAACTGAGAATATGCTCTTTTCCAACATAGGCCTCAATGTGCTCCCAAATATCCCTTTGCACATTCCACGAAAACAGTGTTAGCAAACTGCTCCATGGATAGAAAGTTGTAACTCTGTGAGTTGAATTCATATTACATGAAGAACTTTCTCAGAAAGCTTATTTCTAGTTTTTATCTGAGGATACAGTGTTACCAAACTGATACGTGAAAACAATCATGTAACTCTGTGAGCTGAACTAACACATCACAAAGCGGTTTCTCAGAAAGCTTCCTTCTAGTTTTATATGAAGATATTTTCTTTGTCACCGTAAGCTTCAATGCTCTCCGAAATATCCCATAGCAGACTCCAAGAAAACCGTGTTAGTAGACTGCTAAGTTAAAAGAACAGTGTATCTCTGTGAGATGAATTCGCACATCACACAGCAGTTTCTCAGAAAGCTTCTTTGTAGTTTTCATCTGAGCATACTTTCTTTTTCACCATAGGCCTCAATTTGCTCCCAAATATCCCTTTGCAGACTCCACAAAAGCAGTGTTAGCAAACTACTCCATGAAAAGAAAGGTGTAACACTGTTTTATGAATTCCCACAAAGAATCACAAAGTTTCTCAGAAAGCTTCTTTATAGTTATTAGTTCAGGATTTTCCTTTGTCACCACAGGCTTCAAAGCAATCAGAAATATCCTTTCTCCGTGGCTCCAAAAACAGGGCTACCAAACAGATCCATGAAAAGAATCATGTATCTACGTGAGCTGAACTAATGCATCACAAAGCTGTTTCTCAGAAAGCTTCCTTCTAGTTTTTTATGAGGATATTTACTTTATCACCATAAGCTTCAATGCACTCCATAATATCCAATTACAGATTCCATGAAAACAGTGTTAGCAAACTGCTCCATGAAAAGAAAGGTGTAACTCTGTGAGATGAATTAACAGATCAGAAAACAGTTTCTCAGAAAGCTTCTTTCTAGTCTTTATCTCAGGATATTTCCTTAGTCACCATATTCTTCAATGTGATCAAAAATATTCCTTCTCACTTTACCCAAAAGCAGCGCTAAAAGACTGTTCCTTGAAGAGTCGTGTAACTCAGTGAGATGAATTGATACATCACAAAACGGTTTCTCAGAAAGCTTCTTACTAGTTTTCATACGAAGATATGTCCTTCATCACCATAAGTTTCAATGCACTCTAAAACATCCCATTGCAGATTACAAGAAAACGATGTTAGCAGGCCGCTAAATGAAAAGAACAGTGTAACTCTTTGAGATGAATTCACACATCACAAAACAGTTTCTGAGAAAGCTTTCTTCTAGTTATTATCTGAGGATATTTCCTTTTTCACCATAGGTTTCAAGGCACTCCCAAATATGCCTTTGCACAAACCATGAAAACAGTGTTAGCAAACTGCTCCATGAAAAGAAAGGTGTAACTCTCTGAGATGAATTCACACATCAGAAAGAACTTTCTGGGAAAGCTTCTTTCTAGTTTTGAGCTGAGCATATTTCCTTTGTCACCATAGGCTTCAATGAGATCCAAGATATCCCTTCTCAGATTCCCTAAAAACAGTGATACAAAACTGCTCCATGAAAAGAACTGTGTAATGCTGTGAGATGAATTAACACATCTCAAAGTTTTTTCTCAGAAAGCTTCTTTCTCATTTTTATTGAGGATATTTCCTTAGTCACCATATTCTTCAATGTGATCCAAAATATCCCTTCTCACTTTATCCAAAAACAGCGTTAAACAACTGATCCTTGAAGAGTCGTGTAACTTAGTGAGATGAATTAACACTTCACAAAGCGGTTTCTCAGAAAGCTTCTTACTAGTTTTTATACAAAGATATTTCCTTTGTCACTATAAGTTTCAATGCACTCTAAAATATCCCATTGCAGATTACAAGAAAACGGTGTTATCAGGCTGCTAAATGAAAAGAACAGTGTAACTATTTGAGATGAATTCACACATCACAAAGCAGTTTCTCAGAAAGCTTTCATCTAGTTCTTATCTGAGAATATTTCCGTTTTCACCATAGGTCTCACTGCACTCCCAAATATACCTTTCCACAAACAACGAAAACAGTGTTAGCAAACTGCTCCATGAAAAGAAAGTTGTAACTCTCTGAGATGAATTCACACATCAGAAAGAACCTTCTCAGACAGCTTCTTTCTAGATTTTTTTAATGTATCAATCATAAATTTTATTTTTTAATTATTATTATACTTTAAGTTCTAGGATACATGTACATAATGTGCAGGTTTGCTACATATGTATACTTGTGCCCTGTTGGTGTGCTGCAACCATCAACTCGTCAGCACACATCAACTCGTCATTTACATCAAGCATAACTCCCAATGCAATTTCTCCCCCCTCCCCATGATAGGCCCCAGTGTGTGATGTTCCCCTCCCCGAGTCCAAGTGATCTCATTGTTCACTTCCCACATATGAGTGAGAACATGTGGTGTTTGGTTTTCTGTTCTTGCGATAGTTTGCTGAGAATGATAGTTGCCTGCTGCATCCATGTCCCTACAAAGGACATAAACTCATATTTTTTATGGCTGCATAGTATTCCATGGTGTATATGTGCCACATTTTCTTAATCCAGTCTTTCACTGATGGACATTTGGGTTGATTCCAAGTCTTTGCTATTGTGAATAGTGCCGCAATAAACATACTTGTGCATGTGTCTTTATAGCAGCATGATTTGTAATCCTTTGGGTATATACCCAGTAATGGGATGGCTGGGTCATATGGTATTTCTAGTTCTAGATCTTTGAGGAATCGACATACTGTTTTCCATAATGGTTGAACTAGTTTACAATCCCACCAACAGTATAAAAGTGTTCCTATTTCTCCACATCCTCTCCAACACCTGTTGTTTCCTGATATTTTAATGATTGCCATTCTAACTGGTGTGAGATGGTATCTCATTGTGGTTTTGATTTGCATTTCTCTGATGGCGAGTGATGATGAGCATTTTTTCATGTGTCTGTTGGCTGTATGAATGTCTTCTTTTGAGAAATGTCTGCTCATATCCTTTGCCCACTTTTTGATGGGGTTGTTTGTTTTTTTCTTGTAAATTTGTTTGAGTTCTTTGTAGGTTCTGGATATTAGCCCTTTTGTCAGATGAGTAGATTGCAAAAATGTTCTCCCATTCTGTAGGTTGCCTGTTCACTCTGATGGTAGTTTCTTTTGCTGTACAGAAGCTCTTTAGTTTAATTAGATCCCATTCGTCAATTTTGGCTTTTGTTGTCATTGCTTTTCTTGTTTTAGACATGAAGTCCTTACCCGTGCCTATGTACTGAATGGTATTCCCTAGGTTTTCTTCTAGGGTTTTTATGGTATTAGGTCTAAAATTTAAGTCTCTAATCCACCTTGAATTAATTTTCATAAAAGGAGTAAGGAAAGGATCCAGTTTCAGCTTTCTACTTATGGCTAGCCAATTTTCCCAGTAACATTTATTAAATAGGGAATCCTTTCCCCATTTCTTGTTTCTCTCAGGTTTGTCAAAGATCAGATGGCTGTAGATGTGTGGTATTATTTCTGAGGACTCTGTTCTATTCCATTGGTCTATATCTCTGTTTTGGTACCAGTACCATGCCGTTTTGGTTACTGTAGCTTTGTAGTATAGTTTGAAGTCAGGTAGCGTGATGTCTCCAGCTTTGTTCTTTTGACTTAGGATTGTCTTGGCAATGCAGGCACTTTTTTGTTTCCATATGACCTTTAAAGCACTTTTCTCCGATTCTGTGGAGAAATTCATTGGTAGCTTGATGGGGATGTCATTGAATCTATAAATTCCCTTGGGCAGTATGGCCATTTTCACGATATGGATTCTTCCTATCCATGAGCATGGTATGTTCTTCATTTGTTTGTGTCCTCTTTGATTTCACTGAGCAGTGGTTTGTAGTTCTCCTTGAAGAGGTCCTTTACATCCCTTGTAAGTTGGATTTCTAGGTATTTTATTCTCTTCGAAGCAATTGTGAATGGAAGTCCATTCATGATTTGGCTTTCTCTTTGTCTGTTACTGGTGTATAAGAATGCTTGTGATTTTTGCACATTGATTTGTATCCTGAGACTTTGCTGAAGTTGCTTATCAGCTTTAGTAGATTTTGGGCTGTTATTATGGGGTTTTCTAAATATACAACCATGTCACCTGCGAACAGGGACAATTTGACTTCTTCATTTCCTAACTGAATACCCTTGATTTCTTTCTCTTGCCTGATTGCCCTAGCCAGAACTTCCAACACTATATTGAATAGGAGTGGTGAGAGAGGGCATCCCTGTCTTGTGCCAGTTTTCAAAGGGAAGTTTTCCAGTTTTTGCCCATTTAGTATGATATTGGCTGTGGGTTTGTCATAAATAGCTGTTATTATTTTGAGATACGTTCCATCAATACCGAATTTATTGAACGTTTTTAGCATGAAGGGCTGTTGAATTTTGTCAAAGGCCTGTTCTGCATCTATTGAGATAACCATGTGGTGTTTGTCTTTGGTTCTGTTTATATGCTTGATTACATTAATTGATTTGTGTATGTTGAACCAGCCTTGTATCCCAGGGATGAAGCCCATTTAATCATGGTGGTAAAGCTTTTTGATGTGCAAGTGCATTCAGTTTGCCAGTATTTTATTAAGGATTTTTGCATCGATGTTCATCAGGGATATTGGTCTAAAATTCTCTTTCTTTGTTGTGTCTCTAACACACTTTGTTATCAGGATGATGTTGACCTCATAAAATGAGTTAGAGAGGATTCCCTCTTTTTCTATTGATTGGAATTGTTTCAGAAGCAACGGTACCAGCTCCTCCTTGTACCTCTGGTAGAATTCAGCTGTGAATCCATCTGGTCCTGGACTTTTTTTGGTTGGTAGGCTATTAATTATTGCCTTAATTTCAGAACCAGCTATTGGTCTATTCAGGGATTCAGCTTCTTCCTGGTTTAGTCTTGGGAGAGTGGACATGTCCAGGAAATTATCCATTTCTTCTAGATTTTTAGTTGATTTGCATAGAGGTGTATATAGTATTCTCTCAGGATGATTTGTATTTCTGTGGTGGCAGTGGTGATATTCCCTTTATCATTTTTTATTGCATCCATTTGATTCTTCTCTCTTTTCTTCTTTAATAGTCTTACTAGCAGTCTATTAATTTTGTTGATCTTTTCAAAAAACCAACTCCTGGATTCATTGATTTTTGGAGGGATTTTTCTGTCTCTATCTCCTTCAGTTCTGCTCTGATCTTAGTTATTTCTTGCCTTCTGCTAGTTTTTGAATGTGTTTGCTCTTGCTTCTCTAGTTCTTTTAATTGTGATGTTAGAGTGTCATTTTTAGATCTTTCCAGCTTTCTCTTGTGGTCATTTAGTGTTATAAATTTTCCTCTACACACTGCTTTAAATGTGTCCCAGAGATTCTGGTATGTTGTATCTTTGTTCTCATTGGTTTCAAAGAACATCTTTACTTCTGCCTTCATTTCGTTATGTACCCAGTAGTCATTCAGGAGCAGGTTGTTCAGTTTCCATGTAGTCGAGCCGTTTTGATTGAGTTTCTTAGTCCTGAGTTCTAGTTTGATTGCACTGTGGTCTGAGAGATATTGTGTCATAATTTCTGTTCTTGTACATTTGCTGAGGAGTGCTTTACTTCCAATTATGTGGTCAATTTTGGAATAAGTGTGATGTGGTGCTGAGAAGAATGTATATTCTGTTGATTTGGGGTGGAGAGTTCTATAGATGTCTATTAGGTCTGCTTGCTGCAGAGATGAGTTCAATTCCTGGATATCCTTAACGTTTTGTCTTGTTGATCTGTCTAATGTTGACAGTGGGGTGTTGAAGTCTCCTATTATTATTGTATGGGAGTCTAAGTCTCTTTGTAAGTCTCTAAGGACTTACTTTATGAATGTGGGTGCTCCTGTATTGGGTGCATATATATTTAGGATAGTTAGCTCTTCCTGTTGAATTGATCCCTTTACCATTATGTAATGGCCTTCTTTGTCTCTTTTGATCTTTGATGGTTTAAAGTCTGTTTTATCAGAGATTAGGATTGCAACCTGCTTTTTTTTGTTCTCCATTTGCTTGATAGATCTTCCTCCACGCCTTTATTTTGAGTCTATGTATGTCTCTGCATGTGAGATGGGTCCCCTGAATACAGCAAACTGAAGGGTCCGGTCTCTTTATCCAGTTTGCTAGTCTGTGTCTTTTAATTGGACCATTTTGGCCATTTACATTTAAGGTTAATATTATTATGTGTTAACTTGATCCTGCCATTATGATATTTAACTGGTTATTTTGCTTGTTAGTTGATGCAGTTTCTTCCTAGCCTCGATGGTCTTTACGTTTTGGCATGTTTTTGCAATGGCTGGTACCAGTTGTTCCTTTCCATGTTTAGGGCTTCCTTCAGGAGATCTTGTAAGCAGGCCTGGTGGTGACAACATCTCTAAGCATTTGCTTATCTGTAAAGGATTTTATTTCTCCTTCACTGATGAAACTTAGTTTGGCTGGATATGAAATTCTGGGTTTAAAATTCTTTTCCTTAAGAATGTTGAATATTGGCCCCCACACTCTTCTGGTGTGTAGAGTTTCTGCCGAGAGGTCTGCTGTTAGTCTGATGGGCTTCCCTTTGTGAGTTACCCGACCTTCCTCTCTGGCTGCCCTTAAGATTTTTTCCTTCATTTCAACTTCAGTGAATCTGGCAATTATGTGTCTTGGAGTTACTCTTCTCGAGGAGTATCTTTGTGGCTTTCTCTGTGTTTCCTGAATTTGAATGTTGGCCTGCCCTACTAGGTTGGAGAACTTCTCCTAGATGATATCCTCAATAGTGTTTTCCAACTTGGTTCCATTTTCCCTCTCCCTTTCAGGCACTCCAGTCAGACGTAGATTTGGTCTTTTTACATAATCTCATACATCTTGCAGGCTTTGTTCATTTCTTTTTCTTTTTATTCTTTAGATTTCTCTTTTCACTTCATTGCATTCATTTGATCCTCAATCGCTGATACTCTTTCTTCCAGCTGATCGAGTCAGTTACTGAAGCTTGTGCATTTGTCACGGATTTCTTGTGTCATGATTTTTATCGCTGTCAGTTCGTCTATGGTCTTCTCTGCATTGATTATTTTAGTTATCAATTCTTCCACTCTTTTTTCAAGAGTTTTAGTTTCTTTGTGCTGGGTACATAATTCCTCCTTTAGCTCTGAGAAGTTTGATGGACTGAAGCCTTCTTCTCTCATCTCATCAAAGTCATTCTCTGTCCAACTTTGATCCGTTGCTGGGGATGAGCTGTATTCCTTTGCAGGGGTACATGTGCTCTTATTTTTTGAATTTCCACCTTTTCTGCCCTGCTTTTTCCCCATTTTTGTGGTTTTATCTGCCTCTAGTCTTTGATGATGGTGACGTACTGATGGGGTTTTGGTGTGGGTGTCCTTCCAGTTTGCTAATTTTCCTTCTAACAGTCAGGACCCTCAGCTGTAGGTCTGTTGGAGATTGCTTGAGGTCCACTCCAGACCCTGTTTGCCTGGGTGTCAGCAGCAGAGGCTGCAGAAGATAGAATATTGCTGAACAGCGAGTGTACTTGTCTGATTCTTGCTTTGGAAGCTTCCTCTCAAGAGTGTACTCCACCGAGTGAGGTGTGGGTTGTCGGTCTGCCCCTAGTGGGGGATGTCTCCCAGTTAGGCTACTCAGGGGTCAGGGACCCACTTTAACAGGCAGTCCGTCCATTCTCAGATTTCCACTGCTTTCTTCAAAGGTGTCAGACAGAGTCATTTGCGTCTGCAGAGGTTTCTGCTGCTTTTTCTTTGTTGTTGTTGTTGATTAGCTCTGCCATGTTCCCCAGAGGTGGAATCTACAGAGACAGACAGGGCTCCTTAGTTCTGTGAGCTCCACCAAGTTCGAGCTTCCCAGCAGTTTTGTTAATTTACTTAAGCCTCAGCAATGGTGGGATCCCCTCCCCCAGCCTCACTGCTTCCTTGCAGTTACATTGCAGACTGCTGTGCTAGCAATGAGCGAGGCTCCATGGGTGGGTGTGGGACCCTCCCAGCCAGAGGTGGTATATAATCTCCTGGTGTGCCCGTTTGCTAAGACCCTTGGTACAGCGCAGTATTGGGGTGGGAGTTACCCAATTTTCCAGGTATGGTGTGTCTCAGTTCCGTTGGCTAGGAAAAGGGATTCCCTTCCCCCTTGCACTTCCCAGGTGAGGCGATGCCTCACCCTGCTTCAGCTCTCTCTGGTTGGGCTGCAGCAGCTGACCAGCACTGATTGTCCAGCACTCCCTAGTGAGATGCATCCAGTACCTCAGTTGAAAATGAGAAATCACCTGCCTTCTGTGTTGCTTGCGTTGGAAGCTGGAGACCTGAGCTGTTCCTATTTGGCCATCTTGCTCCACCCAATCATAAATTTTAAACCTTCTTTCTAGTTTTTATCTGAGGATATTTCCTTTGTCACCATAGGCTTCAATGAGATCCAAAATATCCCTTCTCAGTTTCCCCAGAAACAAAGCTATAAAACTGATCAATGGAAAGAATCATGTAACTCTGTGAGATGAATTCACAAATAACAAAGTTTCTCAGAAAGTTTCTTTTTTTGTCTGAGGATAGTTCCTTTTTCTCCATAATCTTCAATGCACTCTGAAATATCCCATTTTGGATAACAAAAAAATAGTGTTAGCAAACCTCTCAATGAAAAGAACAGTGTAACTCTGTGAGATGAATTCACACATCGCAAAAGAGTTTCTCAGGAAGCTCCTTTCTGGTTTTATCTGAGGATATTTCCTTCTTCACTATAGGCCTCACAGCGCCCCCAAGTATCCCTTTGGAGATTCCATGAAAACAGTGTTAGCAAATTGCTCCGTGAAAAGAAACATGTAACTCAGTGAGATGAATTCACACGTTAAAAAAACATTCTCAGAAAGATTCTTTCTAGTTTTTATCTGAGGATATTTCCTTAGTCATCATTTTCTTCAGTGCAATCCAAAGTATCCCTTCTCAGTTTACCCCAGAGCAGTGCTACCAGTCTGATCCAAGAAAGGGGTCATGTAAGTCAGTGAGATGAATTAACACATCACAAAGCGATTTCTCAGAAAGGTTCTTACTAGTTTTTATATGAAGATATTTCTTTTGTTACCATAAGTTTCAATCCACTCTGAAATATCCCATTAAAGATTCCAAGAAAACAGTGTTAACAGAATGGTAAATGAAAAGAACAGTGTAACTCTGTGATATGAATTCAAACATCACAAAGCAGTTTCTCAGAAACCTTTTTTCTAATTATTATCTGAGGATGTTTACTTTTTCACCATAGGCCTTAATGCACTCCCAAATATATCTTTGCAGATTCCACGAAAACAGTGTTAGCACACAGCTCTATGAAAAAAAGGTGTAGCTCCATGATATGAATTCACACATCACCAAGAACTTTCTCAGAAAGCTTCTCTCTAGCTTTTATCTGAGGATATTTCCTTTGTCATCATAAGCTTCAAGGCCATCCAAAATATCACTTTTCAGATTTCCCAAAAGCAGTGCTCTCAAACTGAACAATGAAAAGAATCATGTAACTCTGTGAGATGAATTCACACGTCACCTAGCAGTTTCTCAGGAAGTTTCTTTCTATTTTTTTCTGAGAATATTTCCTTTTTCACAGTAAGCTTCAGTGCACTCTGAAATATCCCATTGTAGATTCCAAGAAATCAGTGTTGGCAAACTGTTCAATGAAGACAACAGGGTAACTCTATGAGTTGAATTCGCACAGAAAAAAACAGTTTCTCAGAAAGATTCTTTTTGGTTTTTCTCCGAGGATATTTTCTTTCTCATCATAGGCTTCATTGTGCTCCCAAATATCCTTTGGCAGACTCCACGAAAACAGTGTTATCAAACTCCACAATGAACAGAACGGTGTAACTCTGTGAAATGAATTCACAAATCACAAAGCAGTTTCTCAGAAAGCTTCTTTCTAGGCTTTGTCTAAGGATAATTCGTTTTTCTCTATAGGTCTCAATTCACACACAAATATCCCTTTGCAGATTCCATGAAAACTCTGTTAGCAAACTGCACCATGAAGAAAAATTTATGTCTGTGAGATAAATTTACACATCACAAATAACTATCTCAGAAAGCTTCTTTCGAGTTTTTATCTGAGGATATTTCCTTAGTCACCATAGGCTTCAATGATATCCAAAGTATCCCCTCTCAGATTCCCCAAAACAGTGCTACCAAACTGATCCATGAAAAGAGTAACTCTGTGAAAGAGCTAACACACCTCAAAGCAGTTTCTCAGAAAGCTTCTTTCTAGTTTTTATATGAGGATATTTCCTTTGTCACCAAAAGCTTCAAAGTGCTCCGAAATATCCATTACAGATTCCAAGAAAACAGTGTCATCCAACAACGCAATGAAAAGAACAGTGTAACTCTCTGACAAGAATTCCCATCACAAAGAAGTATCAGAAAATTTCTTTCTAGATTTTGTCTAAGGCTATTTCATTTTTCACAATAAACTTCATTGCGCTCTGAAATATGCCATTGTAGATTCCAAGAAAATAGTGCTAGCAAACTGCTCAATGAAAAGAACAATGTAACACTGTGACTTGAATTCAAACATCACAAAGCAGTTTCTCAGAAAGCTTCTTTCTAGTTTTTCTTTGAGGATAATTCCTTTTTCACTATAGGCTTCAAGGTGCTCCCAAATATCCCTTTGTAGATTAAACGAAAACTGTGTTAGCATACTGCTCCATGAAATGAAAGGTGTAACTCTGTGAGATGAATTCACACTTCACAAAGAACTTTCTCAGATTACTTCTTTCTAATTTTCATATGAGGACATTTCCTTAGTCACCATAGGCTTCAATGAGGTCTAAAATATCCCTTCTCAGATTTTCCAAAAGGAGTGCAACCAAACTGACCCATGAAAAGGATCGTGTAACACTGTGAGATGAATTAACACATTCCAAAGCAGTTTCTCAGAAATCTTCTTTCTTGTTTTTATATGAGGCTATTTCCTTTGTCACCATAAGCCTCAATGAGCTCCAAAATACGCCATTGCAGATTCCAAGAAAACAGTGATAACAAACTGCCCATTGAAAAGAACCGTGTAACTCTGTGAGATAAATTCACACATCTTAAAGAAGATTCTCAGAAAGCTTCTTTTTGGTTTTATAATGAGGATATTTCCTTTGTCACCTTAGGCTTCAATGCACTCCCAGATATCCTACTGCAGATTTCACGAAAACTGTGCTATGAAACTGCACAATGAAAATAATGTTGCCATTCTACTGGATGAATTCACACACCACAAAGCAATTTCTCAGAAAACTTCTTTATACATTTTATCTGACTATATTTTCTTTTTCACTATAGGCCCCAGTGAGCTCATAAATAACCTTTGGAAGATTCCACGAAAATTCTGTTAGCAATCTGCCCCATGAAACAAAGGTCTGTGAGATAATTTTACACATCACAAGGAATTACCTCAAAAACCTTCCTTCTATTTTTTATCCGAGGTTTTTTCCTTAGTCACCATAAGCTTCAATGTGATCCAAGGTATTTTTTCTCAGATTCCCCAAAACAGTGCTAACAAACTGAACCATGAAAAGAATAGTGAAACTCCATGAGAAGAATTAACACATCACAAAGTGGTTTCTCAGAAAGCTTCTGTCTAATTTTTATATGAGGATATTTCCTTTGTCACCATAAGCTTCAAAGCACTTTGAAATGTCCCATTGCAGATTCCAAGAAAACACTGTTATCAAACTATTCAATGAAAAGAACAGTGTAACTCCCTGAGGTGAATTTACACATCACAAAGCAGATTCTCAGAAAGCTTCATTCTAGTTTTTTTCTGAGAATGTTTCCTTTTTCACAATAAGCTTCATTGCACTCCGAAATATGCCATTGTAGATTCCAAGAAAACAGTGTTAGCCAACTGCTCCATGAAAAGGAGAGTGTAACTCTGTGACATGGATTCACACATCACAAAGCAGTTTCTCAAAAAACTTCTTTTTGGTTTTTATCTGAGGATATTTTCTTTGTCACCATTGGCTTCAATGTGCTGCCAAATATCCTATTACAGATTTCATGAAAACTGTGCTGTCAAAAGGCTCAATGAAAGAACAGTGTAATTCTGTGAGATGAATTCACAAATCGCAAAGCAGTTGCTCAGAAAGTTTTTTCTATTTTTTTTATAATATTTCTTTTTTCACTACAGGCCTCAATGCACTCGCAAATATCCCTTTACAGATTCCACGAAATCAGGGTTAGCAAACAGCTCCATGAAAAGAAAGCTGTAACCCTGTGAGATGAATTAGCACATCACAAAGAACTTTCTCAGAAAGCTTCCTTCTAACTTTTATCTGAGGATATTTCATTTGTCACCATAGGTTTCAAGGCAATCCTTAGTATCTGTTCTCAGATTCCCCAAAATCAGAGCTAACAAACAACCATGAAAAGAATCGTGTTACTCTGTGCACTGAATTCACAAATCAGAATTCAGTTTCTCAGAATATTTCTTTCTAGCTTTTGTCTGAAGATATTTACTTTTCACAATAAGCTTCAATGTGCCACAAAAATATCCCATCATAGATTCCAAGAAAACAGTGTTAGCAAACTGCTCAATGAAAAGAACAGTGTAATTCTGTGAGTTGAATCCACACATAAGAAAGTTTCTCAGAAACTTTCTTCTTGGTTTTTCTATGTGGGTATTTCCTTTGTTGCCATAAGCTTCAATGCACCCAGAAATATCCTTTTGCAGACTCCACGAAAACAGTGTTATCAAACGGCTCAAAGGAAAGGACGGTGTACCCCTGTGAGATTAATTCTCCCACCACAAAGCAGTTTCTCAGAAAGTGTCTTTGTAATTTTTGTCTGATGATAGATATTTTCTTTTTCGCAACAGGCCTCAATATGCTCTCAAATATCTCTTTGCAGATTCCATGATAACAGTGTTAGCAAACTGCTCCATGAAAAGAAAGGTGTAACTCTGTGAGATGCATTCACACATCAAGAAGAACCTTCTCAGAAAGCTTCTTTCTAGTTTTAATCTGAGGATATTTCTTTAGTCACCATATTCTTCAATGCGATCCAAAATATCCCTTCTCAGTTTACCCAAAAACAGCACTACCAAACAGATCCATGAAAGTAGTAGTGTAAGTCAGTGAGATGAATTAACACATCACAAGGTGGTTTCTCAGAAAGCTTCTTACTAGTTTTTATATGAAGACATATCCTTTGCACCATATGTTTCAATGCACTCTGAGATATCACATTGCATATTCCAACAAAACAATGTTAGTAGGCTGCTAAATGAAGAGAATAGTGTAACTCTGTGAGATGAACTCATACATCACAAAGCAATTTCCCAGAAAGCTTCCTTCTAGTTATTATCTGAGGATATTTCCTTTTTCACCATAGGCCTCAATGCACTCCCAAATATACCTTTGCACATTCCACGAAAAGAGTATTAGCAAACTACTTCATGAAAAGAATGATGTAACTCTCTGAGATGAATTCACACATCACAAAGACCTTTCTAAGAATCCTTCTTTCTGGTTTTTAATCTGAGGATATTTCCTTTGTCACCATAGGCTTCAATGCGATCCGAAATATCCCTTCTCAGATTCCCCAAAAACAGTACTACCAAACTACTCCATGAAAAGAGTCATATAACTCTGTGAGATGAATTCACAAATCACAAAGCAGTTTCTCAGAAAGCTTCTTTCTAGTTTTTGTCTGTGGATATTTCCTTGGTCACCGTAAGCTTCAATGTGCTCCAAAATTTCCCATTGTAGATCAAAAGAAAACAGTGTTAGCAAACTGCTTAATGAAAAGAACGGTGTAACTCTATGAGATGAAATATACAGCACAAAATCTCGTTTCTCAGAAACCTTCTTTTCGTTTTTTATCTGAAGATGATTCCTTTGTCACCATAGGCTTCAGTGTGCTCCCAAATGTCCTATTGCAGATTCCACGAAAAAGGTGTTATCAAACTGCTTAATGAAAGAATGGTGTAGATCTTTGTAATAAATTCACACATCACAAAACACTTTCTCTGAAAGCTTATTTCTGGTTTTTATCTGAGGATATTTTCTTTTTCACCATAGGCCTCAATGCGCTCCCAAATATCACTTTACAAATTCCACAAAAAGAATGTTAGCACTCTGCTCTATGAAAAGAATAGTGTAACTCTCTGAAATGAATTCAAGCATTGCAAAGAACTTTTTCAGAAACCTTCTTTCTAGTTTTTATCTAAGGATATTTCTGTTGTCACCATAGGCTTCAATGCCATCCAAAATATCCCTTCAAAGTTTCCCCAGAAACGGTGCTATCAAACTGATTCATGAAAAGAATCATATAACTCTGTGAGATGAATTCGCAAATAGCAAAGCAGTTTCTCAGAATGTTTCTTTTTAGTTTTTGTCTAGGATATTTACTTTTTCACAATAAACTTCACTGTGCTCCAAAATATCATATCGTAGATTCTGGGAAAACAGTGTTAGCATACTGCTCAATGAAAGAACAGGGTAACACTGTGAGTTAAATTCACACATCACAAAGCAGTTTCTCAGAAAGTTTCTTTTTGGTTATTCTATGGGGATATGCCCTTTGTCACCATAGGTTCAATGCACTCCCATGTATCCTATAGCAGACACCATGAAAACCGTGTTATCAAATGGTTCAAAGTAAAGAATGGTGTAGCTCTGGGAGATGAACTCACCCATCACAAAGCAGTTTCTCAAAAAGCTTCTTTCTAGTTTTTATCTGACAATATTTTCTTTTTCACCATTGGCCTCAATGCACTCCCAAATATCCCTGTGCAGATTCCATGAAAAGAGTGTTAGCAAACTTCTCCATGAAAGGAAATATGTAACACTGTGAGATGAATTCACACATCACAAAGAACTTTCTCAGAAAGCCTCTTTCTTGTTTTTATCTGAAGATATTTCCTTTATCACCATAGGCTTCAATGCGATCAAAAATATCCATTCTCAGATTCGCCAAAAACAGACATGTCAACTGATCCATGAAGAGAATAGTGTGATGAATTCACACATCACAAAACAGTTTATCAGAATGTTTCTTTCTACTTTTGGTCTGAGGATATTTACTTTTTCACATTAAGTGTCAATGAGCTCCGAAATATCCCACCGTAGAATCCAAGAAAACAGTGTTAGAAAACAGCTCAATGAAAAGAACAGGGTAACTCAGTCAGTTGAATTCACACACCACAAAGCAGTTTCTCAGAAAGCTTCTTTTTGATTTTTCTATGGGGATATTTCCTTTTTCACCATAGGCTTTAATGTATTCAGGAATATCCTCTTGCAGACTCCAGGAAAACAGTGTTTTCAAAACACTCAAAGAAAAGAATGGTGGAGCTCTGTGAGATGAATTCACCCATCACAAATCAGTTTCCCAGAAAGCCTCTTTCTAGATTTAATCTGAGGATATTTCCTTTTTCACAATAGGCCTTATATCACTCCCAGATATCCGATTGTAGATTCCATGAAAACAGTGTTAACAAACTGCTCCATGAAAAGGAAGGTGTAACTCTGTGAGACGAACTCACACATCACAAATAACTTTCTCAAAAATTCTTTCTAGTTTTTATCTGAGGATATTTCCTTTGTCACCATTGGCTTCAATGGGATCCAAAATACGCCTTCTCAGATTCCCCAAAAACAGTGATATCAAACTGATCAATTGATAGCATCTTGTAACTCTGTGAGATAAATTCACAAACCACAAAGGAGTTTCTCAGAAAGTTTCTGGTTTTTGTCTGCAGATATTGAATTTTTAACAATAGATTTCAATGCACTCTGAAATATGCAAATGCACATTTCAAGAAAACAGAGTTAGCAAACTGCCCAATGAAAAGAAAAGTGTAACTCTTTGAGTTGAATTCACACATCACTAAGCATTTCCTGAGAGAGCTTCTTTATCGTTTAACTATGAGGATATTTGCTTTTTCACTATAGGCCTCAAAGAGCTCACAAATATCCCTTTGCAGTTTCCATGAAAACTGATAGCAAACTGCTCCATGAAAAGAAAGGTGTATTTCTCTGAAATGAATTCACACATCACAAAAAACTTTCTCAGAAAGCTTCTTTTTATTTTTTATCTGAGGATATTTCCTTAGTCACCTTAGTCTTCAATGTGATTCTAAATATCCCTTCTCAGATTCCCCAAAAACAGTACTACCAAACTACTCCATGAAAAGAGTCATGTAACTCTGTGAGATGAATTTACAAGTCACAAAGGATTTTCTCAGAAAGCTTCTGTCTATTTTTTGTCTGAGGATAATTCCTTTTTCACCATTTGCCTGAAGGTGCTCGGGAATATCCCTTTGCAGATTCTACAAAAACAGTGTTAGCAAACTGCTCAATGAATAGAAAAGTGTAATTCTGTGAGATGAATTCACCCATAACAAACAGCTTCTTGGAAAGCGTCTCTCTAGTTTTTATATTAGGATATTACCTTTTTCACCATAGGCTTCAATGTGCGCCCAAATAACTCCTCTCAGACACCACAAAAACAGTGATGCAAAACTGCTCAATCAACAAAAAGTTTAAACTCTATGAGATGAATACACAAGTCACAAAACCATTTCTCGAAAAGCTTCTCTCCAGTTTTTATCTGAAGCTATATCCTTTTCAACTGTAGGAATCTAGGAGCTTCTGAATATCCCTGTGCAGATTCCATAAAAACAGTGCTACCAAACTGCTCAAAGAAAACCAAGGTGTAACTCTGTGTGATAAATTCACCCATCACAAAGAAATTTCTCAGAAATATTCTTTCTCATTTTTATCTCAGGATATTTCCTTTTCCACCATCGGCTTCCATGTGCTCCCAAATATCCCTTCACAGACACCACAGAAACAGTGATACCAAACTGCTCTCCCAACAGAAAGCTTTACCTCTATGAGATGAATGCACACATCACAATGGACTTATCAGAAACTTTCTATCCAGTTTTTACCTAAAGTTATTTCCTTTTTCAACATTGGCCTCTATCCACTCCCAAACATCCCTTTGCATATTCCACAAAACAGTGCTAACAAACTGTTCAATGAAGAGAAAGATATAACTATGTGAGTTGAATACACCCATCACAAAATACTCTCTCAGAAAGTTGCTTCCTAATTTTTATCTGTGCATATTTACTTTTCCACTGTAAACCTCAATGCACTTCAAAATATTCCTTCTAAGACAACACAAAAACAGTGATGCCAAAATGATCAATCAACAAAATGGTTTAACTCTACGAGTTGAATACACACATCACAAAGCAGTTTCTCAAAAAAAAATCTCTCAAGTTTTTATCTGCAGGTATTTCCTTTTTCACCAAACGCCTCTAAGAGCTCCTGAAAATCCCTTTGTAGATTCCCCACAAACAGTGCTACCAAACTGCTCAATGAAGACAAAGGTGTAACCGTAGGCTTCAATGCACTCAGAAATATCCTTTTGCAGACTCCACGAAAGAGTATAATGAAACGGCTCAAAGAAAGGAACGGTGTAGCTCTGTGAGACGAATTCACCTATCACAAAGCAGTTTCTCAGAAAGCTTCTTTCTAGATTTAATATGAGGATATTTCCTTTTTCCCCATAGGCCTCAATGCACTCCCATGTGTCCTTTGCAGATTCCGTGAAAACAGTGTTAGCAAACTGCTCCATGAACAGAAAGATATAACTCTGTGAGACGAATTCACACATCACAAAGAACTTTCTGTAAAAGCTTCTTTCTACTTTTTATCAGAGGATATTTCCATTGTCACCATAAGCTTCAATGCACGCCGAAATATCAGATTGCAGATTCCAAGAAAACAGAGTAGTAAGCAAACTGCTCAATGCAAAGAACAGTGTAACTCTGAGATGAATTCACACATCACATACAGTTTCTCAGAACGCATCTTTTTGGTTTTTATGTGATGATATTTCCTTTTTCACCCTAGGCATGAATGCGCTCCCAAATATCCCCAGCAGATTCCATGAAAACAGTGTTAGCAAACTGTTCCATGAAAAGAATCTTGTATCTCTGTGAGATAAATTCACACATTACAAGGAAGGTTCTCAGAACGATTCTTTCTGGTTTTTATCTGAGGATATATCCTTCATCACCCTAGGCTTCATTGTGATCCAAAATATCTCTTCTCAGATTCCCCAAAAACAGTGCTACCAAACTGCTCCATGAAAAGAATATTGTAACTCTGTGAGATGAATTCACACATCACAAAAGTGTTTCTCAGAAAGCTTCTTTCTAATTTTTATCTGAGGATATTTCCATTTTTACTGTTTGCCTCAATGCACTCACTAATACCTCTTGCAGATTCCAGGAAAAATGTGTTGCAAACTGGTTCATGAAAGGAAAGGTGTAAACCTGTGAGATGACTTCACACATCACAAAGCAGTTTCTCAGATAGGTTATTTTTGGTTTTTGTGTGAGGATAATTCCATTGTCATCATAAGCTTCAAAGTGCACTGAAATATAGTATTGTAGATTCCATGAAAACAGTGTTATCAAACTGCTCAATGAAAACAAGTGTGTAACTCTCTGAGATGAATTCACACATCACTAAGTAGTTTCTCAACAAGCTTCTTTTTACTTTTTATCTGAGGATATTTCCTTTGTCAGCATAGGTTTCAATGCAAAACAAAATATCCCTTCTCAGATTCCCCAAAAACACTATCAAACGGTTCTGTGAAAATAATGGTGTAGCTCTGTGAGATTAATTCACATATCTCAATGATGTTTCTCAGAAAGCTTCTCTCTAGTTTTTATCTAAGGATATTTCCTTTTTCACTGTAATCCTCAAGGCGTTCCCAAATATCCCATTGCAAATTAAATGAAAAAAGTGTTAGCAAACTTCTCAGTGAAAAGAACGGTGTATCTCTCTAAGATGAATTAACACATCACAAAGCAGTTTCACAGTAAGGTTCTTTTTGATTTTTATCTGAGGTTATTTCCTTTGTCAACGTAGGCTTCAATGTGTTCCTAAATATGCTATTGCAGATTCCACGAAATCAGTGTTATCAAAATGCTCAATGAAAACAATGTTGCAACTCTGTAAGATAAATTCACACATCACAAAACTGTTTCTCAGAAAAATACTTGCTAGTTTTTATCTGAGGATATTTCTTTTTTCATATAAGACTCAAAACACTCTGGATTATCCCATTGCAGACTCCATGAAATCAGTGTTAGCAAACTGCTCCAGGAAAGGAAAGATGTAGTGCTGTAAGGTGAATTCACACATCACAAAGAACTTTCCCAGAAAGCGTCTTCCTAATTTTTACCTGAGGACATTTTCTTTGTCACCATTGGCTTCAATGCACTCAAAAATATCCCATTGCAGATTTGAAGAAAACAGTGTTAGGAAACATCTCAATGAATAGAACAGTACAGCTCTGTGAGATGAATTAACACATTGGAAAGCACTTTCTCAGAAACTGCTTTTAGGTTTTTATCTGAGGATATTTCCTTTGTCACCATAGACTTCAATATGCTCCCAAATATACTGTTGCAGATTCCACAAAAACAGTGTTATCAAACTGCTTAATGAAAAGAACGGTGTAACTCTGTGAGATGAATTCACAGATCACAAAGATCTTTCTCAGAAAGCTTCTTTCAAGATTTTATCTGAGGATATTTCTGTTGTCACCATAGGCATCAATGTGATCCCAAATATCCCTTCGCAGATTCCACAAGAAGAGGGCTATCAAACTGATCCATGAAAAAAATTGTGTAACCCTGTGAGATGAATTCACAAATCAAAAAGCAGTTTCTCAGAAAGATTCTTTCCCGTTTTTATCTGAGGATAGTTCCTTTGTCACTATAGCCTTCAATGTGCTCCCAAATATCCTATTGCAGATTCCAAGAAAACATTGTTACCAAGCTGCTAAATGAAAAATGTTGTAACTCTGTGTGATGAAATCACACATTACAAAGAACTTTCTCAAAAAGCTTCTTTCTAGTTTTTATCTGAGGATATTTCCTTTGTCACCGTAGACTTCAATGCTATCCAAATAATCACTTCTCAGATTCCCCAAAAACAGTATTACAAAACTGCTCCATGAAAAGCATCACGTAACTCAGTGAAATGAATTAACATATCAGAAAGCAGTTCCTCACAATGCTTCTTTCTAATTTGGCACAGTAGGCTTGAACGTGATCACAAATATCCCTTCTCACATTCCCCAAAACATTGCTACCAAACTGATCCAGGAAAAAAATCATGTATCTCGGTGAGATGAGTTAAAACATCACAAAGCTGTTACTCAGAAAGCTTTCTTCCAGTTTTCATATGAGGATATTTCCTTTGTCACCATAAGCTTCAATGTGCTCCGAAATATCCCATTGCAGATTCCAAGAAAATAGTGTTAGCAAACTGCTCACTGAAAACAACAGTATAACTCTGTGAGATGAATTCACAGATCACAAAGCAGTTTATCAGAAAGCTTCTTTCTAGTTTTTATCTGAGGATATTTCCTTTTTCACCATAGCCATCAATGCACTCCCAAATATCCCATTGCAGATTCCAAGAAAACAGTGTAATCTACTCCATGAAAAACATTTGTAAATCTGGCAGATGAATTCACACATCACAGAAAAATTTCTCAGAAAGCTTCCTTCTAGTTTGTATCTGAGGATATTTCCTTTCTCACCATAGGCTTCAATGTGATCCAATTTATACCTTCCCAGATACCCCAAAACAGTGCTACCAAACTGCTCCTTGAAAAGAATCATGTAACTCTTTGAGATGAATTCACAAGTAAAACAACAGTTTCTCAGAATGCTTGTTTTGATTTTTATCTGAGGATATGCCCTTTGTAACCATAGGCTTCAATGCGCTCCCAAATATCCCAATGCAGATTCCATGAATACAGTGTTATCAAACAGCTCAATGAAAAGAATGGTGTAATTCCGAGGCAAATTCACACATTAAAAAGCAGTTTCTCAGAAAGCTTATTTCTTGATTTTATCTGAGGATGTTTCCTTTGTCACCATAGGCTTCAATGAGATTCCAAATATCCCTTCTCAGGTTCCCCAAAAGCAGTGTTAACAAGCTGATCCATTAAAACAAACATGTAACTCTGTGAGATGAATTCACAAATCACAGATGAGTTTCTCGGAAAGATTCTTTCGAGTTTATATCTGAAGATATTTCCTTTGTGACTATAGGCTTCAATGTGCTCCAAAATATCCTATTGCAGGTTCCATGAGAACAGTGTTAACAAACTGCTAAATGAAAAGAATGGTGTAACCCTGTGAGATGAATTCACACATCATGATGCAGTTTCTGAGAAAGCTTCTTTCAAGTTTTTATCTGAGGATATTCCCTTTTTCATTATAGGCCTCAATGTGCTCCCAAGTCTTCCTTTGCAGATTCCACGATAACAGTTTTGGGAAACTGCGCCATAAAAAAAAAAAAAAGGTGTAACTCTGTGAGGTGAATTCACACATCACAGAGAACTTTCTTGGAAAGCTTCTTTCTAGTTTTTAACTGATGATATATATTTGGTCCCCATTGGTTCAATGTGATCCAAAATATCTCTTCTCAGATTCCCCAAAAACTGTGCTAACAAACTGCTCCATGAAAAGAATCATGTATCTCTGTGAGATGAATTAAAACACTCAAAGTGTTTCCTCAGAAAGTTTCTTTCTAGTTTTTATATTAGGGTATATCCTCTGTCACCTTAAGCTTCAACGCGCTTTGAAACATCCCTTTGGAGATTCCACGAAAACAGTGTTAGCAAATTGCTCAATAAAAATGATGGTGCATCTCTTTCAGATGGATTCCCACATCACAAAGCAGTTTCTCAGAATGCTGCTCTTTGGTTTTTATCTGAGGATTTTCTTCTCTCACCATATGCTTCAATGCGCTTCCAAATATCCTTATAGCTTATCCCACAAAAACAGTGTTATCAGACTGCTCAATTTGAAGAACGGTGTACCTCTGTGAGTTGAGTTCACACATTAACAAGAACTTTTTCAGAAAGCTTCTTTCTAGTTTTTATCTGAGGATATTTCCTTTTCACCATAGGCTTCAATGTGATCCAAAATATCCCTTCTCAAATTCCCCAAAAACAGTGCTACAAAACTGATCCATGAAAAGAATGATGTAACACTGTGAGATGAATTAAAACACCTCACAAAGCGGTTTCTCAGAAAGCTTCTTCTTAGTTTTTATATGAACATATTTCTTTTGTCACCATAAGCTTCAAAGGGCTCCAAAATATCCCATTTGAGATTCCAAGAAAATTGGGTTACTAAACTGCTCAATTAAAAGAACAGTGTAACCCTGTAAGATGAATTAACACATCACAAAGCAGTTTCTCATAATGGTTCTTTCTAGTTTTTATCTGTGGATATTTCCATTTTCACCATAGGCATCAATGTGCTCCCAAATATCCCATTGCAGATTCCAAGAAAACAGTTCTTGTAAACTGGTCCAAGAAAAGAAAGGTGACAAATCACAAAGCGGTTTCTCAGGTACCTTCTTTCTTGATTTTATCTGAGGATATTTCCTTTGTCACCCTAGGATTCAATGCAATCAAATTAATACCTTGTCAGATACCCCAAAAACAGTGCTACCAAACTTCTCCATGAAAAGAATCATGTAGCTCTGTGAGATGAATTCAGAAATGAAAAAAAAGTTTCTCAGAAAGCTTGTTTTTGTTTTTATCTCAGGATATGTCAATGCACTCTCAAATATTATATGGCAGATTCCATGAAAACAGTGTTATCAAAGGGCTCACAGAAAAGAACGGTGTAATTCTGTGAGATGAATTCACAAATTGCAAAGCAGTTTCTCAGAAATCTTTCTAGTTTTCATCTGAGGATATTTCCATTTTCACTATGGGACTTTATGTTCTCCCAAATATCCCTTTGCAGATTCCATGAAAACAGTGTTAGCAAACTACTCCATGAAAAGAAATGTGTAACTTTGTGAGATGAATTCACACATCACAAAGAACTTTCCAGAAAGCTTCTTTTTAGTTTTTATCTCAGGATATTTCCTTAGTCACCATAGGCTTCAATGCAAACCAAAATATCCCTTCTCAGTTTCCAAAAAAATGGTGTTACCAAACTGATCTGTGAAAACAATCATGTAACACTGTGAGATGAATTAACACCTCACAAAGTGGTTTCTCAGAAAGCTTCTTTGTAGTTTTTATATGAAGATATTTCCTTTGTCACCGTAAGCTCAAGGTGCTCTGAAATATGCAATTGCAGATTCCAAGAAAACAGTGTTAGTAGACTACACAATGAAAAAACAGTGTAACTCTCTGAGATGAATTCACATATCTCAAAGCAGTTTCTCAGAAAGCTTCTTTCTAGTTTTTATTTCAGGATATTTCTTTCTTCAATATAGACTTCAATGCATTCCCAAATATCCCTTTGCAGATTCCATGAAAAGAGTGTTAGAAAACTCTTCCATGAAAAGAAATTTGTAACTCTGTGAGATGAATTCACATATCACAAAGAACTTTCTCAGAAACCTTCTTTCTATTTTTTATATGAGTATATTTCCTTTGTCACCATAGGCTTGTATGCAACCAAAATATCCTTTTTCAGATTCCCCAAAAACAGTGCTAACAGACTGATCCATGAAAAGAATCATGGCATACTGTGAGGTAAATTAACACATCATGAAGTAGTTCATCAGAAAGCTTCTTTCTAGTTTTTATAGGAGGATATTTCCTTTGTCACCGTACGCTTCAATGCGATCCAAATTAACGCTTCTCAGATTCCCCAAAAACAATTCTACCAAACTGTTCCATGGAAAGTATCATGTACATCTCTGAGATAAATTCACAAATCACAAAGCAGTTTCTCAAAAAGATTCATTCTATATTTTATCTGAGGATATTTCTTTTTTTTTTACTGTGGATGACCATGTGCTCCCAAATATCCCTTTACAGATTCCACTAAAACAGTGTTAGCAAACTGCTCCATGAAAAGGAAAGGTTTATCTCTGTGACATGAATTCACACATCACAAAGAAGTTTCTCAGAAAGCTTTTTTCTAGTTATTAGCTGAAGATATTTCCTTTGTCACCATAGGTTTCAACAGAATACATAATATCGCTTCTAAGATTCACCAAAAACAATGCTACCAAATTGTTTCTTGAAGGAAATAATGTAACTCAGTGAGATGAATTCAGAAATCACAAAACAGTTTCTCAGAAAGCTTCTTTCTAGTTTTTGTCTGAGGATATTTCCTTTTTTACCATAAGCTTCCATGTACTCTGAAATATCCCATTGCAGATTCCAAGAAAACAGTGTTAGCAAACTGCTCAGTGAAAAGAACAGTGTAACTCTGTGAGATGAATTCACAGCTCACAAAGCAGTGTCTTAGAAAACTTCTCTTCTGTTTTTACCTGAGGATATTTCCTTTGTCAACATTGGCTTCAAAACGCTCACAAAAATCGTATTGCAGATTCCACGAAAACCGTGTTAGCAAACTGCTCCATGAAAAGAACGGTGTAGCACTGTGGAATGAATTCACACACCTCAAAGGTGTTTCTGAAAGAGCTTCTTTCTAGTTTTTATCTGAGGATATTTCCATTTTCACTATAGTCCTTTATGCACTCCCAAATATTCATTTGCAGATTCCATGAAAACAGTGTTAGCAAACTACTCCATGAAAAGAAGGTGTAACTCTGTGAGATGAATTCACACATCACAAAGAACTTTCTCAGAAAGTTTTTTTCTAGTTTTTATCTGAGGATATTTCCTTAGTCACCATAGGCTTCAATGCAATCCAAAATATCCCTTCTCAGTTTCCCCAAAAAAGGTGCTACCAAACTGATCTATGAAAAGAAGCGTGTAACACTGTGAGATGAATTAACACCTCACAAAGCGGTTTCTCAGAAGCTTCTTTGTAGTTTTTAAATGAAGATATTCTTTGGTCACCATTAGCTTCATGCGCTCCTAAATATCCCATTGCAGATTACAAGAAAACAGTGTTAGTAGACTACTCAATGAAAAGAACAGTTTAACTCTGTGAAATGAATTCACACATCTCAAAGCAGTTTCTCAGAAAGCTTCTTTCTAGTTTTTATCTGAGGATATTTCTTTTTTCACTGTAGACCTCAAAGCACTCCCAAATATCCCTTTGCAGATTCCACGAAAACAGTGTTAGCAAACTCCTCCATGAAAAGAAATTTGTAACTCTGTGAGATGAATTCACACATCACAAAGTATTTTCTCAGAAACCTTCTTTCTATTTTTTATCTGAGTATATTCCTTTGTCACCATAAGCTTCTATGCAATTCAAAATATCCTTTCTCAGATTCCCCAAAAGCAGTGCTTACAGACTGATCCATGAAAATAATTATGTCACGCTATGAGATAAACTAACACATCTCAAAGCAGTTTCTCAAAAAGCTTTCTGGTTTTCATAGGAGGATATTTCCTTTGTCACCATACACTTCAAAGCGATCCAAAATATTGCTTCTCAGATTCCCCAAAAACAGTGGTACCAATCTTCTTGAAAAGGATCGTGTACTTCTGTGAGATGAATTCACAAATCACAAAGCAGTTTCTCAGAAAGTTTCATTCTGCTTTTTATCTGAGGATATTTCTTTTTTTACTATGGACCACCATGCACTCCCAAATATCCCTTTGCAGATTCCAGGAAAACAGTGTTAAAAAACTGCTCTATGAAAAGAAAGGTGTAACTATGTGAGATGAATTCACACAACACAGAGAATTTTCTCAGAAACTTTCTTTCTAGTTTTTATCTAAGGATATTTCCTGTGTCACCATATGCTTCGATGCAATCCATTATATCCTTTCTCAGATTCCCCCAAAACAGTGCTAACAGACTGATCCTGGAAAAGAATCATGTAAGTCTGTGATGAATTCACTCATCACAAAGAAATTTCTCAGAAAGCTTCCTTCTAGTTTGCATCTCAGGATATTTCCTTTTCCACCATTGGCTTCCATGCGCTCCCGAATTGCCCTTCTCAGACACCACAAAAACAGTGATGTCAAACTGCTCTCTAAACAGAAAGCTTCACCTCTATAAGATTAATGCACACATCACAAAGGAGTTATCAGAAATTTTCACTCTAGTTTTTACCTGAAAATATTTCCTTTTTCAACCATCACCTCTATCCACTACTGAATATCCCCTTGCATATTTCACAAAAACAGTGTTACCAAACTGCTCAATGAAAAGAAAGATTTAACTCTGTGAGATGAATTCACCCATCACAAAACAGTCTCTCAGAAAGCTTCTTTCTAGATTTTATCTGAGGGTATTTCTTTTTTGACCATAGGCTTCTCTGCACTCCAAATATTCCCTTGTAGATTCCACAAAAACAGGGTTACTACACTGCTCAATGAAAAGCGTGGTTTACTTATTGGAGATGGACTGATGCATCACAAAGATATATTTTGGAAAACTCCTTTTCAGTTTTATATGTGCATGTTTACTTTTCCACCATTAGACTCAATGGGCTCCCAAATATCCCTTCTCAGACACCACAAAAACTGTGATGCCAAACATCTCAATCAACAAAATAGTTTATCTCTATGAGATGAATACACACATCACAAAACACCTTCTCAAAAGGCTTGTCTCCAGATTTAACTGAAGATATTTCCTTTTTCAACATAGGCCTCCATTGCTCCTGAAAATCTCCGGTAAGATTCCCCAAAAACAGTGCAACCAAACTGCTCCATGAAAAGAAAGGTGTAACTGTGAGGTGAATTCACACATCACAAAGAACTTTCTCAGAAAGTTTCTTTCTTGTTTTTATCTGAGGATATTTCCTTTGTCACCATAGGCTTCAATGTGATCCAAAATATCCCTTCTCAATTCCCCAAAAACAGTGCAACCAAACTGCTCCATGCAAAGAAAGGTGTAACTCTTTGAGATGAATTCAAAAATCCCAAAGCAGTTTCTCAGGAAGCTTCCTTCTAGTTTTTGTCTGAGGATATTCCCTTTGGAACCATAGGCTTCAATACGCTATGAAATATCCCATTGCAGATTCCAAGAAAACAGTGTTAGCAAACTGCTCAATGAAAAAAAGGTGTAACTCTGTGTCATGAATTCACACGTCTCAAAGCAATTTCTCAGAAAGCTTCTTTCTAGTTTTTCTCTGAGTATATTTCCTTTTCCACCATAGGCCTCAACGTGCTCCCAAATATCCCTTTGCAGATTCCACGAGGACCATGTCAGCTAACCGTTCCATGAAAAGAAAGGTGTAACTCTGTGAGACAAATTGATACATCACAAAGAATTTTCCCAAAAAGCCTCTTTCTAGATTTTATCTGAGGATATTTCCCATGTCACATGAGGCCTCAATTTGATCCAAAATATCCCGTCAGATTCACCCAAAACACTGCTTCCAAACTGATCCATGAAAAGAATCGTGTCATTCTGTGAGATGAATTCAGACAACACAGAACAGTATCTCAAAAAGATTCTTTTTGTTTTTTATCTGAGGATATTTCCATTTTCACCATATTCTTCAATGTGCTCCCAAAAATTGTATTGCAGATTCCACCAAAACAGTGTTATCAAGCTGCTCAATGAAAAGAGCAGTGTAACTCTTTGAGATGAATTCATACGTCACAAAGGAGTTTCTCAGAAAGCTTCTTTCTAGTTTTTATGTGAGGATATTTCTTTTTTTACTATAGGCCTCTATGCGCTCCCAAATATCACTTTGTACATTCCATAAAAACATGGTTAGTAAACTGCACCATGAAAAGAAGGCGTAACTCTGTGAGATGAATTCTCACATCACAAGAACTTTCTTAAAATGCTTCTTTCTAGTTTTTATCTGTGGGTATTTCCTTAGTCACCATAGGCTTCAATGCGAAACAAAATATTTCTTTTCAGTTTCCCCAAAAACAGTGCTACCAAAGTGATAAATGAAAAGAATTGTGGAACTCTCTGAAATGAATTAACAAATCTGAAAACAGTTCTCAGAAAGCTTCTTTATAGTTTTTAATCAGAATAAATTATTTGTCACCAAATCACAAAGCACTTTCTTAGAAAATTTCTTTCTAGCTTTTGTCTGAGGATTTTTCCTTTTTGTAATAAGTTTCAGTGCACTCCAAAATATCCCATTGCAGATTTCAAGAAAACTGTGTTTGCCAACTGCTCAGGGAACAAAACAGTGTAACTCTGCGAGCTGAATTCACACATCACAATGTGGTTTCTCAGAACGTTTCTTTCCAGTTTTTCATTGAGAATATTTCTTTTTTCACTATAGGCCTCAATGCACTCCCAACTATCCCTTTGCAGATTTCATGAAAACAGCGTTAACAAACTGCACCATGTAAAGAAAGGCGTAACTCTGTGAGATGAAATCACACATTACAGAGAACTTTCTCAGAATGATTCTTTCTAGGTTTTATCTAGGGATATTTCCTTTGTCACCATAAGCTTCAATGTGCTCCGAAATATCTCATTGCAGATTCCAAAAAAACAGGATTAGTAAACCACACAATAAAAAGAACAGTATAACTGAGTGTGATGAATTCACACAACAAAAAGAAGTTTCTCATAAAGCTTCTTTCCAGTTTTTCTATGAGGATATTTCCTTTTTCACCATAGACCTCAATGAGCTCCCTAATATCCCTTTGCAGATTCCAAGAAAACAGGATTAGCAAACTGCACAATGAAAAGAACAGTATAACTGAGTGTGATGAATTCACACAACACAAAGCAGTTTCTCACAAAGCTTCTTTCTAGTTTTTCTATGAGGATATTTCCTTTTTCACCATAGACCTCAATGAGCTCCCAAATATCCCTTTGCAGATTTCACAAAAACAGTGATAGCAAACTGCTCCATGAAAAAAAGGTGTAATTCTGTGAGATGAATTCTTTCTAGTTTTTATATGAGTGTATGTTCTTTGTCATCAAAAGCTGCAATGCAATACGAAATATCCCATTGAAGATTCCAAGAAAAGAGTGTTAGCAAATTGTTGAATGAAAAGAACAGTGTAACCCTGTGAGATGAATTCACACATAACAAAGCAGTTTCTCAGAAGGTTCTTTTTGTTTTTTATTTGAGGATATTTTACTTGTCACCACAGGTTTCAATGCTATCCAAAATATCCCTTCTCAGATTCCCAAACACAGTGCTACCAAACTGATTCATGAAAAGAAGCGTGTAACTCTGTTTGATGAATTCACAAACCACAAAATAGTTTCTCAGAAAGCTTCGTTCTAATTTTTATATGAGGGTATTTCTTTTGTAACCATAAGATAAAAATGCACTCCAAAATATCACTTTGGGGATTCCAAGAAAACAGTGTTAGCAAACTGCTCAATGAACAGAACAGTGTAACTCTGTTAGATGAATTCACACATCACAAAACAGATTCTCAGAAAGCTTCTTTTGACTAATGTGAGGATATTTCCTTTGTCACCATAGGGTTCATGCACTCCCAAATATCCTACTGCAGATTCCTCGAAAATAGTGTTATCGAACTGCTCCAATGCAAAGAACTCTGTGAGATGAATTCACACATCACAAGGCTGTTTCACAGAAAGCTTCTTTGTAGTTTTTCTGTGAGTATATTTCCTTTTTCACTATAGGCCTCACTATGCTCCCAAGTATGCCTTTGCACATTCCATGAGAACAGTGTTAGCAAGCTGCTCTATGAAGAGAAAGTAGTACCTCTGTGAGATGAATTCATGCATCACAAAGAAGGTACTCAAAGAGCTTCTTTCCAGTTTTTATCTGAGTATATAGCCTTCATCACCATAGGCTTCAATGCGATATAAAATATCCCTTCACACTTTCCCAAAAAACTGCTACCAAACTGCTCCATGAAAAGAAAGGTGTAGCTCTCTGACAGGAATTCACAAAGCACAAAGCAGTTTCTCAGAAAGCTTCTTTCTAATTTTTGTCTGAGGATATTCCTTTTTCACCATAGGCCTCAATGAGCTCAGGAATACCCCTTTGCAGATGCCATAAAAATAGCATTAGCAAACTTCTCAATGAAAAGAACAGTGTAACTCTGTGAGATTAATTCACACATTACAAAAGAGTTTATCAGAAACTTACTTTCTAGTTTTCATCTGAGGATTTTTCCATTTCACCATAGGATTCAATGCTTTCCAAAATATCCCTTCTCAGATTCCCAAAAGAAGTGCTATCAAACTGAACCATAAAAAGAATCATGTAACTCTGTGAGATGAATTATCACATCACATAGCGGTTTCTCAGAAAGCTTTTTTCTACTTTTTATATGAAGATATCTCCTTTGTCACCAAAAACTTCAATGCGCTCCAAGATATCCCATTGCAGATTCCAGGAAAAGAGCATTAGCAAACTTCTCAGTGAAAAGAATAGTGTAACTCTGTGAGATGAATTCACACTTCACAAAGTAGTTTCTCAGAAAGATTCCTTCTAGTTTTTGTCTGAAGATTTTTCCTTTTCACCATATGCCTCAATGTGCTCCCAAATATCCCTATTCATATTCCACAAAAACAGTATTTACAAACTGCTCCATGAAAGGAAAGAGGTAACGCTGAGATACGTATTCACACATCACAAAAAACTTTCTCAGAAAGCTTCTTTCTAGTTTTTATCTGAAGATATTTCCTTTTTCACCATATTCATCAATGCTCTTGTGAATATCTCATTGCAGATTCCAAAAAAAAAGTGTTAGCAGACTCCTCAATGAATATAATGATACAACTCTGTGAGATGAATTTAGCAAACTGTTCCATGGAATGAAAGGTGTAACGTAGTGTGATGAATACACAAGTCACAACGCAGTGTCTCAGAAAGCTTCTTCCTAGTTTTTATCTGAGGATATTTCCTTTGACACCATAGGCTTCAACGTGATCCAATGTATCCCTTCTCAGATTCCCCAAAAACAATGCTACAAAACTCATCCATGAAAAGTATCGTGTAGCTCTGTGAAATAAATTAACACATCACAAGATGGTTTCTCATAAAATTTCTTTCTAGTTTTTATATGAGGGTATTTCGTTTGCCACCATAAGCTTAAAAATGTACTCCAAAATAACCTATTGCAGATTCCAAGAAAACAGGGTTAGCAAACTGCTTAATGAAAAGAACAGTGTCACTCTGTGAGATGAATTCACACATCACAAAGCAATTTCTAAGAAAACCTGTTTTTGGTTTTTATCTGAGTATATTTCCCTTGTCATCATAGGCTTCAAGTCGCTACCATAGATCCTGTCACAGATTCCAAGAGAACGTTGTTAGGAAACTACTCCATGAAAAGAAATGTGTAACTCTGTGAGATGAATTCATACATCACAAACCAGTTTCTCAGAAAGCTTCTTTCTAGTGTTTATATGAGGGTATTTCCTTTGTCATCATGAACTTCAATGCACTCTCAAATATCCCATTGCAGATGCCAAGAAAACAGTGTTAGTAATCTGCTCAATGAAAAGAACAGTGTAGCTCTGTGGTATGAATTCAAAAAATCACAAAGTAGTTTCTGAGACAGCTTCTTTCTAGTTTTTGTCTGAGGATAGTTCCTTTTCCACGAAAACAGTGTTAGGAAACTTCCAATGAAAATAATGGCGTAACTCTGTGAGATGAATTCACACATAACAAAGCAGTTTCTCAGAGAACTTCTTTCTATGTTTATCTCCCGATAATTCCTTTGTCATCATAGGCTTCAATGCAATCCAAAATATCCCTTCTCAGATTCCCCAAAAACAGTGCAACCAAATTGCTCCATGAAAAGAAAGGTGTTACTCTGTGAGATGAATTCACTAATCAGAAAGCAGTTTCTCAGAAAGTTATTTTGGTTTTATCTGAGGAAAATTCCTGTGTCACCATAGTCCTCAATGCGATTAAAAAATCCCTTCTCAGATTCCCCAAAAACAGTGCTACAAAACTGATTCATGACAAGAATCGTGTAACTCTGTGAGATGAATTAACACATCACAAAATGATTTCTCAGAAAGCTTCTATCTAGTTTTCATATGAGGGTATTTTCTTTGTCTCCATAAGCTTAAAATGTGCTCCAAAATATCACATTGCAGATTCCAAAAAAACAGTTTTAGTAAACTGCTCAATGAATAAAACAGTGTAACTCTGTGAGATGAATTCACACATAACAAAGCAGTTTCTCAGAGAACTTCTTTCTAGTTTTTGTGTGAGGATATTTTCTTTGTCACCATTGGTTTCAATGTATTCTGAAATATCCCAATGCAGGTTCCAAGAAAACAGTGTTGACAAACTCCTCAACGAAAAGAACAGTGTAACTCTGTGAGAATAATTCACACATCACAAAGCTGTTTCTCAGAAAGTTCATTTTGGTTTTTTTCTGAGGATATTTCCTTTGTCACCATAGACTTCAATGCGATCCAAAACATCCCTTCTCAGATTCCCCAAAAACAGTTACAAAACTGACCCATGAAAAGAATCGTGTAACTCTATGACATGAATAAACACATCACAAAATGGTTTCTCTGAAAACTTCTTTCTACTTTTCATATGAGGGCATTTCCTTTGCCACCACAAGCTTAAAATGCACTTGAAAATATTCCATTGCATATTCAAAAAAATAAAAAGTTAGTAAACCGCTCAACAAAAAGAGCAGAGTAATTCTGTGAGATGAATTCACATGTTACAAAGTGGTTTCTCAGATAGCTTCTAGTTTTGATCTGAGGATACTTCATTTTTCACCATAGGCCTCAATGCAATCCCAAATATCCCTTTGTACTTTACACGGAAACAGTTTTAGCAAGCTACTCTATGAAAAGAAAGGTGTAACTCTGTGAGATGAATTCACACATCATAAAGCAGTTTCTCAGAAAACTCCTTTCTCGTTTTTATCTGAGGATATTTCCTTTTTCACCGTAGGCCACAATGCCCTCCCAAATATCACTTCACAGATTCCATGAAAAGATTGTAAACAAACTGCTCCATGAATAAAAAGGTGTAACCTTGTGAAGTGAATTCAAACATCATGAAGAAGTTTCTCTGAAAGCTTTTTCCTCGTTTTTACCTGAGGATATTTTCTTTGTTACCTTAGGCTTCAATGCAGTCCAAAATATCCCTTCTCAGATTCCCCAAAACAGTGTTATCAAACTGCTCCATGAAAAGAATGGTGTAATACTTTGAAGTGAATTCATGCATCACAAAGCAGTTTCTCAAAAAGCTTCTTTCTAGTTCTTATCTGAGGATATTTCCTTTTTCACCACAGACAACAATGCACTTGGAAGTATCCCTCTTCAGATTCCATGATAACCGCTCAGAGACAGCAAAGTCCTCCACGAAAAGAAACGTGTAACTATGTGAGTTGAATTAACATAGGGGACACAAAGCAGTTTCTAAGAAAGCATCTTTCCAGTTTTTATATGAGGATATTTCCGTTGTCACCATAGGCTTCAATGTGATCCAAAATATCCCTTCTCAGATTCCCCAAAAACACTGCTACCAAACTGTTCCATGAAAAGAATTGTGTACCAATGTCGGATGAATTAACACACCACAAAGCAGTTTCTCAGAAAGCTTTTTTCTAGTTTTTATATGATATTATTTAATTTGTCACCATAAGCAGGATTGCACTCAGAAATATCTCATTGCAGATTCCAAGAAATCAGTGTTGGCAAACTACTCCATGAAAAGAAAGGTGTAACTCTGTGAGATGAATTCACAGACAACAAAGAAGTTTCTCAGACAGCTTCTTTCTAGTTTTTATCTGAGGGAATTTCCTTTGTCACCATAGGCTTCAATGTGATCCAAAACATCCCATCTCAGATTCCTCAAAAACAGTGCTACCAAACCGATCCATGAAAAGAATCGTGTAACTCTGTGAGATGAATTACCACACCACAAAGATGTTTCACACAAAACTTCTTTCTAGTTTTTTTAAAGGATATTTCCTTTGTCAAAATAAGCTTCAATGCACTCTGAAATATCCCATTGCAAGTTCCAAGAAAACAGTGGTTGCAAATTGCTCAATGAAAAGAACACTGTAACTCTGTGGGATGAATTCACACATCACAAAGCAGTTTCTCAGAAAGCTTCTTTCTAGTTATTATATGAGGATATTTCCTTTTTCTCTATAGGCCTCAATGCTCTCCCAAATACCCCATTGCAGATTTCACAAAATCAGTGTTAGCAAACTGCTCCATGGAAAGAAAAGTGTAACTCTGTGAGATGAA
>NW_022312908.1:153649-218054 GCF_002776525.5 Piliocolobus tephrosceles | reverse complement strand
TTAGCAAACTGCTCCATGGAAAGAAAAGTGTAACTCTGTGAGATGAAATCACACATCACAAAGCAGTTTCTCTGAAAGCTTCTTTCTCATATTTATCTGAGGATATTTCCTTAGTAACCATAGGCTTCAATGCAATCCAAAATATCCCTTCTCAGATTCCCCAAAAACAGCGTTACAAAAATTCTTGATGAAAAGAATCTTGTATCCCTGTGAGATGAATTAACACATCACAAAGTGGTTCCTCAGAATGCTTCTTTCTAATTTTTATATGAGGATATTTCATTTGTTACCACAACCTTCAAGGTTCTCCAAAATATCCCATTGCAGTTTTCAAGAAAACAGTGTTAGCCAACTGCTCAATGAAAACAAAAATGTAACTCTGTGAGACATACTCACACATCAGAAAGCAGTTTCTCGGGAGGCTTCTTTCTTTTTTTTTATCTCAGGATATTTAACTTTTCACTATACACCTCAATGTGCTCCCAAATATCACTTTGCAGTCTCCATGAAAAGAGTGTAAGCAAGCTGCCCCATGAGAAGAAAGGTGTAAATCTGTGAAATGAATTCACACACAACAAAGAACTTTCTCAGAAAGCTTCTTTCTAGTTTTTAATCTGAGGATATTTCGTTTGTCACCATAAGCTTCAATACGACCCAAAATATCCCTTCTCAGAATCCCCCAAAACACTGCTAGCAAACTGCTCCATGAAAAGAATCGTGTAACTCTGTGAGATAAATTAACATATCACAAAGTGGTTTCTCAGAAAGGGTCTTTATGGCTTTTGTCTGAGGATATTTACTTTGTCACCATAAGCTTCTATGCACTCTGAAATATCCCATTCCAGATTCCAAGAAGACAGTGTTAGGAGACTGCTTAATGAAAATCACAGTGTAACTCAGTGAGATAAATTCACACATCACTAAGTAGTTTCTCAGAAATATTCTTTCTAGTTTTTATCTGAGGATATTTAATTTTTCACCGTAGGCTTCAATGCTCTCCCAAATATCCCACTGCAGATTCCACGAAATCTGTGCAATCAAACTGCTCCATGAAAAGAAAAGTGAAACTCTGTGAGATGAATTCACACATCACCAAGAACTTTCTCAGAATGCTTCTTTCTAATTTTTATCTAAGGATATTTCCTTTGTCACCATAGGCTTTGATGTGATCCAAAATATCCCTTCTCAGATTCCCCAGAAACACTGCTACCAAACTGTTCCATGAAAAGAATCATGGAAGTCTGTGAGCTGAATTCAAAAAGCGCAAAGCAGTTTCTCATAAGGCTTCTTTCTTTTTTTGTCTCAGAATATTTCCTTTGTCACAATAACCTTCCATGTTCTCCGAAATATCCCATTGCAGATTCCAAGAGAGCAGTGTTAGCAAACTGCTGACTGGAAAGAACAGTGTAACTCTGTGAGATGAATTCACACATCACAAAGCAGTTTCTCAGAAATCTTCTTTTTGTTTTTTATAAGGATATTTCCTTTGTCACCATAAGCTGCAATGCGCTCCCAAATATCCTATTGCAGATTCCATGAAAACAGTGTTACCAAACTGCTGCATGATAAGAAAGGTTTAATGCTGTAAGATAAATTCACACATCACAAACAACTTTCTCAGAAAGGTTCTTTCTAGTTTTTAATTGAGGATATTTTCTTTGTCACGACTGGCTTCAAAGTGATCAAAAATATACTCTTAGATTCCACAAAACAGAGCTAAAAAATTGATCTATGAAAAGCATCGTGCAATGCTGTGAGATGAATTAACACATCACAAAGTGGTATATCAGAAAGCTTTTTTCTAGTTTTTATATGAGGATATTTCCATTGTCACCATAGGCTTCAGTGCAGTCCGAAATATCCCATAGCAGATTCCAAGAAAACAGTGTTAGCAAACTGGTCAATGAAAAGAACCATTTAAATCTGTGAGATGAATTCACACATCACTAAGAAGTTTCACAGAAGGCTTCTTTCTAATTTTAGTCTGAGGATATTTCATTTTTACCGTGGACTTCAATGCAATTCAAAATATGCCTTCTCAGATCCCCAAATATAGTGCCACCAAACAACTCCTTAAAAACTATGGTGTAACTCTGAGATATGAATTCACACATCTCAAAGCTGTTTCTCAGAAAGCTTCTTTCCAGTTTTTCTCAGAGTTTATATCCTTTTTCACCATAAACCTCAATGCGCTATGGAATACCTCATTGCAGATTCCACAAAAAAAGTGTTGGCAAACTTCTCAAAGAAAAGAAAGTTGTAACTTTGTGAGATGAATTCACACATCCCAAAGCAGTTTAACAGAAATCTTCTTTTTGGTTTTCATGTCACTATAGGCTTCAATGTACTCCCAAATATCCTATTGCAGATTCCATGAAAACAGTGTTATCAAGCTGCTCGATGAAAAGAATGGTGTATCTACATAAGATGAATTCATAATCACAAAGCAGTCTCTCAGAAAGCTTCTTTATAGCTTTTACCTGAGGATATTTCCATGTTTACTATTAGCCTCAATGCACTCCCAAATATCCCTTCCCAGGTTCCACGAAAATGGTGTTAGCAAATTGCTCCATGGAAAGAAAGGTGGAAATCTATGAGGTGGATTCAAACATCTCTAAGATCTTTTTCAGAAAACTTCTTTTTAGTTTTTATCTGAGGTTATTTCCTTTGACACCATACACTTCAATGCAATCCAAAATATCCCTTCTCAGATTTTCCAAAGAGTGCTACCAAACTGAACTATGAAAAGAATCGTGTAACTCTGAGAATTGAATTAACACACCACAAAGTAGTTTCTCAGAAAGCTTCTTTTTGCTTTTTATCTGAGGATATTTCGTTTGTCACCATATGTTTCAAACCACTCCCAAATATCCTAATGCAGATTCCATGAAAACAGTGATAGGAAACTGCTCCAAGAAAGGAATTGTGTAACTCTTTGTGATGAATTCCCACATCACAAAGCAGTTTTTCACAAAGCAGTTTTTCAGAAAGCTTCTTTCCACTTTTTATGTGAGTATATTTCCTTTTTCACCATAGGTTTCAATGAGATTCAAAGTATCCCTTCTCAGATACCTTAAAAACAGTGCTACCAACCTGCTGCATGAAAAGAGTGATGTAACTCTGTGAGATGAATTCGCACATCACAAAGCAGTTTATCAGATAGCTTCTTTTGATTTTTATCTGAGGACATTTCCTTTGTCACCATAAGCTTCAATGAGCTCTGAAATATCCCATTGCAGATTCCAAGAAAACAGTATAAACAAACTGCTCAATGTAAAAAACGGTGTAACGCAGTGAGACAATTTAACCCATCACAAAGAGGTTCTCAGAAAGCCTCTTTTGGATTTTATCTGAAGATATTTCCTTTGTCACCACAGTCTTCAATGTGATCCAAAATATCCCTTCTCAGATTCCCCATAAAGAATGCTACCAAACTGATCCATGAAAAGAAAAGTATAACTCTGTGAGATGAATTACCACATCACAAAGTAGTTTCTCTGAAAGCTTCATTCTAGTTTTTTTTCTGAGGATATTTTCTTTTTCTCCACAGGCCTCAAAGTGCTTGTGGATATCCCTTTGCAGATTTCACAAAAATAGTGTTAGTAAGCAGCTTCATGAAAACAAAAGTGTAAATCTGTGAGGAGAGTTCACACATCACAAATGAATTTTCTCAGAAGGCTTCTTTCTAATTTATCTCTGAGGATATTTCCTTTGTAACCATAGGCTTCAATGCAATTCAAAATATCCGTTTTCAGATTCCCCAAAAACAGTGATAGCAAATGCTTCATGAGAAGGGTTGTGTAACTCTGTGAGATGAATTCACACATCACACAGAAGTTTCTCTGAAAGCTTCTTTCTAGTTTTTATCTGAGGATATTTCCATTTTCACCACAAGCCTCAACACGCTCCCAAGTATCCCTTCACAGATTCCATGAAAACAGTGTTAGCAAACTGCTCCATGAAAGGAAAGGTGTAACTCTTTGAGGTGAATTAACACATCACAAGGAACTTTCTCAGAAAAATTTTTTGTGGATTTTATCTGAGGATATTTCTTTTGTCACTTTAAATTTCAATGCATTCTGAAATATCCCATTCCATATTCCAAGAAAACAATGTAAGCAAGCTGATCAATGAAAAGAACATTGTTACTCTGTGACATGAATTCGCCAATCACAAAGCAGTTTCTCAGAAAGCTTCTTTTGGTTTTTATCTGAGGATATTTCCTTTTTCACCATAGGCTTCAATGCCCTACCAAATATCCTGTTGCAGATTCCACGAAAAAAGTGTTAACAAACTGCTCCATGAATATTCATCTCTGTGAGATGAATACACACATAACAAAGAAGTTTCTCAGAAACCTTCTTTCTGATTTTTGTCTGAGGATATTTCCTGTTTAACCATAGTTCTCAGCTTGCTCCCAAATATCACTTTGTAGATTCCACTAAAACAGACTTCACAAACTGCTACATGAAAAGAAAGGTGTTCACCTGTGAGATGAATACGCACATCACAAATAAGCTTCTCAGAAAGCGTCTTTCTAGTTTTTATCTGATTATATTTCCTTTTCCAGCATAGGCATCAATGCGATCCAAAATATCCCTTCTCAAATTCTCAAAAAAAAAAAAAAAAAAAACCAAAAAATACGAACCTGCTCCATGAAAAGAATGGTGTAACTCTGTGAGATGAATTCACAAATCACAAAGCAGTTTGTCAGAAAGCTTCTTTCTAGTTTTTGTCTGAGGATATTTCTTTTTACTCCATAGACCTCAATGCATCACGAATATCTCTTTGCCTATTCCACGAAAATAGTGTTAGCAAACTGCTTCATGAAAAGAAAGGTGTAAATTGTGAGGTGAATTCACATATCACAAAACTGTTTCTCAGAAAGCCTCTTTTTGGTTTTTGTCTGAGCATAATTCTTTGGCACCATATTATTCAATGCTCTCCCAAATATCCTATTGTAGATTCCCCAAAAACAGTGCTACCATACTGCTCCACGAAAAGATGTTGTAACTGTATGAAATGAATTCACACATCACAGAACTATTTCTCAGTAAGCTTTTTACCAGTTTTTATCTGAGAATATTTCCTTTTTCACCATATTCCTCTATGCACACCCGAATATCCCATTGAAGATTCCACGAAAAAAGTGTTAGCAAACTTCTCAATGAAAAGAACGGTGTAACGTTGTGATATGAATTCACAGATAACAAATCAATTTCACAGAAAGCTTCTTTTTGGTTTTCATCTGAGGGTACTTCCTTTGTCACCAGAGTTTTCAATGCGATCCAAAATATCCTATCGCAGATTCCACGAAAACACTGTCATCAAATTGCTCAATGAAAAAAATGGTTAAACACTGTAAGATGAGCTCACACATCACAGAGCAGTTTCTCAGGAAGCTTCTTTCTAGTTGTTATCTGAGGATATTTCCTATTTCACCACAGGCCTCAATGTGCTCCCAACTATTCCTTTGCAGATTCCAAAGAAAATTGTTATCAAACTGCTCCATGAAAAGAAAGGTGTACTTTTGTAAAATGAATTCACACATCATGAACAACTTTCTCGGAAACCTTCTTTCCAGTTTTTATGTGAGGATATTTCCTTTGTCACCATAGGCTTCAATGCGATCCAAAATATCCCTTATCAGATTCCCCAAAAGCAATGTTACCAAACTGCTCCATGAAAAGTGTTTTGTAACTCTGTGAGATGAATTCACAAATCACAAAGCAGTTTCTCAGAAAGCTTCTTTCTAGGGTTTATATGAGGATATTTCCTTTGTCACCATAAACTTCAATGCGCTCTGAAATATCCCACTGCATATTTCAAGACAACAGTGTTAGCAAACTGATCAATGAAAAGAACACTGTTACTCAGTGAGATTAATTCACCAATCACAAAAACAGTTTCTCAAAAAGCTTCTTTTAGATTTTTATCTGAGGATATTTCCTTTGTCACCATAGGCTTCAATATCGTACCAAATATCCTGTTGCAGATTCCACAAAAACAGTGTTAGCAAACTGCTCCATGAAAAGAAAGATGTTATTCTGTGGGATGAATACTCACATCACAAAGAAGTTTCTCAGAAAGCTTCTTTATAGTTTTTGTCTGAGGATATTTTCTTTGTCACCATGGGCTCCATTTTGATACAAAATATTCCTGCTCAGATTCCCCAAACACAGCGCAATCAAACTGCATCATGAAAAGAAAAGTCTGACTCTGTGAGATGAATTCTCACATCACAAAGCAGCTTCACAGAAAGCTTGTTTTTGTTTTTTGTCTGAGGATATTTCATTTCTCACCTTAGACTTCAATGCGTTCCAAAATATGATATTGCAGTTTCAATGGAAACAGTGCCAGCAAACTGCTCCATGAAAAGAGTGGTGCAACTATGTGACATGAATTCACACATCACAAAGCACTTTCTCAGAAATCTGCTTTCTAGTTTTTTTCTGAGGATATTTTCTTTTTCACCATAGGTCTCAACTCACTCCAAACCATCACTTTATATGTTCCACGAAAACAGAGTTAACAAATTTCTCAATGAAAAGAAAGATGTAACTCTGTGAGATGAATACACACACCACAAGTAAGTTTCTCAGAAAGCTTCTTTCTAGTTTTTATATGATTTTATTTACTTTGTCACCATAGACTTCAATGTAATCCAAAATATCTCCTCTCAGATTCCGCCAAAACAGTGCTACCAAACTGCTCCCTGAATACCAACGTGTAATCAAGTGAGATGAATTCAAAAATCACAAAGCAGTTTCTCAGAACGCTTCTTTTTGGCTTTTGTCTGAGGATATTTCCTTTGTCACCACAGGCTTCAATGCAATCCAAAGTATTCCTTCTCAGATTCCCCCCAAAAAGTGCTACCACACTGCTCCATGAAAAGAATCGTGCAACTCTGTGAGATGAATTCACAAGTCACAAATCAGATTCTCAGAAAGCTTCTTTCTAGTTATTGCCTGAGGATACTTCCTTTGTCACCCTAAGTTTCAATGTTCTCTGGAATATCTCATTGTACATTCCAAGAAAACAGTGTTAGTAACTCCTCAATGAAAAGAACAGTGCAATTCTGTAAAATCAATTCACATATCCCAAAGCAGTCGCTCAGAAAGCTTCTTTTTGGTTTTTATCTGAGTATATTTCCTTAGACACCATAGGCCTCAATGCACTCCCTAATATCCCTTTGCAGATTCCACGAAAATAGTGTTAGCAAACTGCTCCAAGAAAAGAAAGCTGTAACTCTGTGAGGTGAATTCACACATCACAAATCAGTTTCTCATAAAGTTTCTTTCTAGTTTTTATCTGAGGATATTTCCTTTGTCACCATGTGCCTCAACTTGCTCCCAAATATCCCTTTGTAGGTTTCATGAAAACAGTGTTAGCAAACTGCTCCATGATAGTAAAGGTGTTACTCTGTGAGATGAATACACACATCACAAAGCAGTTTCCCAGAAGTTTCTTTCTAGTTTTTATCTGAGGATATTTCCTTTGTCACCTTATGCTTCAATGCGATCCAAAATATCTCTTCTCAGATACCCCCCAAAAAGTGCTACCAAACTGCTCCATGAAAAGAATGGTGTAACTCTGTGAGATGAAGTCACACATCAGAAAACTGTTTCTCAGAAAGCTTGTTTCTAGTTTTTATCTGAGCGTATTTCCTTTTTCACCATATTACTAAATGTGCTGCTGAATATCCCATTGCAGATTCCATGAAAAAAAGTTAGCAAACTTCTCAATGAGATGAAAACTGTAACTTTGTGAGATGAATTCACACATCACAAAGTAGATTCCTAGAAAGGATATTTCTAGTTTTTATCTGAAGATATTTCCTTTTTCACCATAGGCTTCAAGGCCCTCCCAAATATTCCTTTTGCAGATTTCATGAAAACATTGTTAGCAAAGTCCTCCATGAAAAGAAAGGTGTAACTCTGTAAGATGAATTAACATATCACAAAGCGGTTTTCCAGAAATGTTCTTTCTAGTTTGTATATGAGAGCATTTCCTTTGTCACCATAAGCTTAAGTGCTCTCCGAAAAATCCCATTGAGGAATCCAAGAAAACAGTGTTAACAAACTACTCAATGAAAAGTACAGTGTAAATCAGAGAGATGAATTAACACCGCACAAAGAAATTTCATAGACAGCTTCTTTCTAGTTTTTGTCTGAGGATATTTCCTTTGTCTCCATAAACTTCAATGAGCTCCAAAATATCCCAATGAAGATTCCAAGAAAACAGTGTTACCAAACTGCTCAATGAAAAGAACAAGGTAACTTGTGAGATGAATTCACACCTCACAAAGCAGTTTCTCAAAAAGCTGCTTTTTGGTTTTTGTCTGACTTTGGTTTTCCTTTTCAAACACAAGCCTCAAATCATTCAGAAATATCCCTTTGCAGATTTCACAAAAACCGTGTTAGCATCTGCTCCATGAAAAAAAGGTGTTACTCTGCGAGATGAATACACACATCACAATGAAGCTTCTCAGAAAGCTTCTTTCTAGTTTTTATCATGGGATATTTCCTTTGTCATCAAAGGCTTCAATACGATCAAAAATATCCTATCCAAGATTTCCCAAAAACAGTGCTATCATACTGCTCCTTGAAAGGAATTGTGTAACTCTGTGAGAGGAATTCACAAATCACAAAGCAGTTTCTCATAAAGATTCTTTCTAGTTATTATATGAGGATATTTACTTTTTCACCATAGGCCCCATTGCGCTCATTAATATCCCATTGCAGATTCTACGAAAATAGTATTAGCAATCTGTTCCAGGAAAGAAAGGTGTAAATCTGTGTGATGAATTCACACATCACAAAGCTATTTCTCAGAAACCTTCTTTTTGGTTTTTCTCTGAGGATATTTATTTTGTCACCATATACTTCAATGCACTCCAAAAAATCCAATTACAGATCCCATGAAAAAAGTGTTATCAAACTGCTCAATGAAAAGAACGTTTTAGCACAGTAAGATGAATGCACTCATCAAAAAGCTGTTTCTCAAAAAGTTTCTTTCTAGTTTTTAATCTAAGGATATTTCCTTTTTCACTATAGGCCTCAATGCACTCCCAAATATCCTCTGCAGATTCCACAAAAAGAGTGTTAGCAAACCGCTCCATGAAAAGAAAGGTGTAACTCTGTGAGATGAATTCACAAATCACAAAGAACTTTCTCAGAAAGGTTCTTTCTAATTTTTATCTGTGGATATGTCCTTTGTCACCCTAGGCTTCAATTCAATCCAAAATATCCCTTCTCAGATTCCCCCAAAATAGTTCTACCAACCTCATTTATGAAAAGAATCATGTAACTCTCTGAGATGAATTAACACATCAAAAAGTAGTTTCTCAGAAAGCTTCTTTCTAGTTTTTATATGAGGATATTTCCTTTGTCAAAATAAGCTTCAATGCCCTCCAAAATATCCCATTGCAGATTCCAAGAAAAGAGTGATAGCAAACTGCTCAATAAAAACAACAGTGTAAATCTGTGAGATGCATTCACTCATCACAAAGCAGTTTCTCGATAACTTCTTTCTAGTTTTGATCTCATGATATTTCCTTTTTCACCATAAGCCTCAAGGCACTCCAAAATATCTCTTTGCAGATTACAAAAAAAACAGTGTTAGCAAACTGCTCCATGAAAAGAAAGGTGTAACTCTGTGAGGTGAATCCACACATCACAAAGTAGTTTCTCAGAAAGCTTCTTACAGGGGCCATTGAAAATAATACGCTAAGAATAGATAAGGCTCAAGGACAGTATCTCTAGCTAGTTGCACTTTCAATGAACTCCAGTAGTCAAAGACAGTATCTCTAGTTGAACTTTTAATGAACTCTAGTAGGCGTCAAGAAGGCAGACAAAATAAGAAAGAACTTAGAGACAAAGAACTAAGCAGAAGGTTACATCTGGGTGCAGAAACTTTGTTTTGCATTGTGTGTGTTATTTTTGCTGACGTGGGATTTATGGAGTATAAATAAAGTGAGGCAGAGGCTCTAGGGGAGGCCGCCATGTTCTCTGTTTGTCTTTTTTTGGGGGGGGATGGAATCTCGCTCTGTCGCCCAGGCTGGAGTGCAGTGGCGTGATCTCAGCTCACTTCAAGCTCTGCCTCCTGGGTTTACACTATTCTCCTGCCTCAGCCTCCTGAGTAGCTGGGACTACAGGTGCCTGCCACCTCGCCTGGCTATTTTTTGTTTATTTCCTAGTAGAGACGGGGTTTCACCCTGTTAGCCTGGATGGTCTTGATCTCCTGACCTCGTGATCCTCCCATCTCGGCATCCCAAAGTGCTGGGATTACAGGCTTGAGCCACCGCTCCCAGCCCTGTTTGTCTTTGTCTCTTGTGTCTGTTCATTCTCCACCAACCCTGGCACAGTCCCCGATAAGTGGCGCAGCGAGCAGGGTGCACATGGGTGAGTAGTTGGGAACAAGAAGGGGAACCCCCTAGGAGAGGGCAAAGCCCAGAGTTTATTAAGGGGAACCTTCTTAAGCTTTCATTATGGGGAATTCCAGTTCCTTGGCATCAGAATATTTAAGATTATTACAAGGGCTTCTACTTTCGATTGGGGTTGATGCAAAAGAGAGAACTTTGCAGAAATTGTTTGCTCATGTGGAACAACATTGCTCTTGGTTTCAATATCAAACTGAAGTACAATTAAATAAGCGAGAGTGGCAACAGGTTGTTAAGACCCTTCGTCAAGCGCATCAGTATGGCGATGTAATGCCAGCCCATTTCTGGGCCCTTTGTGCCTCTATTACTCAGGCCTTGGATCTCTTAGAGACAGACTCTGAAAAAGGGGAAGGTGGGGATGAGGAGTCTTTGAAGTCTCCGATAGCCATTTCCCCTCCTTTAGATAATTCTGTAACTGAAGGAGAAGGTCCTTTGTGTGATAATGTGTCTCATGAAAAGGAATCAGAAATTCAAAAGGAGCTTCAGCCGGTTGTTCAATTGTTACAACAAATTTTACAATTGCAATTATCTCCCCCTCAACCTTCTCCTCCACCCACTCCTGTTTTTACTTTTCCCGTGGTTCATCCACCCCCATCAGCACCTAAGGCGGAGGAGGAGGATAGTTTTCCACCACCACCACCGCCGGTGCAAATGCTGTCTCGTTCAGGCACGGTTTTTGCTGTTCCCGCTTCTACTGCTAAAGGTGTAATTAAGGTATTGGATTCTCAAGAGGATGAGGATCCTCTAAAATCATTCCCCATTATTAGGCAACCTTTTGGTCCTAATGACCAATTTCCTCAAGGGAGTATAAATGTGCAGTATAATGTTCTTCAATTTAAATTTCTTAAAGAAATGAAGACTGCTGTTGCTAATTATGGTCCTCAATCTCCTTTTGTCATGGGGCTTCTAGATTCTTTCTCCTCTGAGAATTTGTTTTTGCCTCTTGATTGGGAGACTTTGGGGAAGGCTGTTTTGGAATGCTCTCAGTGGCTTCAGCTACGCAGTTGGTGGCTGGAATATACCAAAGAGCAGGCCCGCCACAATGCCGCTAAAAATCCTCCAGGACCAACAGAGGAGCAATTAACAGGCACCGGTCAGTGTGCTACCATAGCAGCTCAATCTGGACTTGAGGACGTGGCATTATCACAAGTTAAAGCACTTTTTTTAAAGGCTTGGTGTAAAGTAGAACCATCAGAAAAAACTGCCTTGTCTTTTGTTAAGATTTTGCAGGGTGCAAACGAACCTTATCCTGACTTTGTGGATTGGCTCCAAGATGCTGTAATAAAGACTGTGGGTAGTGGGGCTGCAGGCCAAATCCTGGTAACCACACCAGCTTTTGAGAATGCTAATCAGGAATGTCAGAGGTTGTTGCATCCTCTAAAGTCTGCTGGAGACTTACAAATAGAAAATTTTATTAGAGCCTGTGCAGGAGTGGGAGGGGCTGCTTACAATGCTCAATTGTTTGCTGGGGCTTTATGTAAGGCACTCATGGGGAAAAAGGGAGTTTGCTTTCAATGTGGAAAGACCAGTCATTTTAAAAAGGAGTGCCGTAAGTTATCTAATAGGAGTGACTCCTCCAAAGTAGAATTTAGAAAGCTTCCTACTGAGCCCTGTCGTCGTTGCAGCAAAGGGCAACACTGGACTAATGAATGTCACTCTAAAGTGGACAAAAACGGTAATTCTCTCACCTCCAGATCGGGAAACTTGCAGAGGGGCCCTTCGGCTTGGGGCTCCAAAAACAATACAAGCCCTCTTCATTTACAATTTCCAGTCAGTTCAGGAGTCCAGCATCAGCAGGCCAGTCAGCCAATGTTAACCCCCAATTTTCATTAGCTCAGCTTTTCTCTGCTACTTCCGGTAGCACCGCTGCTGATGTGGCGATTTTACAGGCTGTTGAACTCACTCCAGAAATGAGATTTGTTAAATTGGCTACAGGTGTTTTTGGGCCATTACCTCCACATACTGTTGGATTGCTTATAAGACGCAGTAGTATCATTTTACAGGGTTTACAAGTTCATTTGGGTGTTATAGATTCTGATTATAAAGGGGAAATTGAAATTATGGCTCAGGCTCATAAACCTATATCCCTGAAAGAGGGGCAGCAAATTGCATAACTCCTTGTACTACCCTATTTTCAGTTTCCTTCATGGAGGCAAAAAGAACCGAAGGTTTTGGAAGCACGGGTAAACATATTTTTTTGGAAAACTTTAGTAACTCAACAAAAACGCTTGTTTCCCCTCGAAGTAGAGAGACAAATTTTTCAGGTCTTGGTCAACACTGGAGCTGACATTTCCATTATTGTCTCTGATCAATGACCTTTGCAGTGGCCTAAACAGCCTGTTGCTGTTTCTCTTACAGGATTAGGTTCCACCTCTGAGGTGTATCAAAGTTCTCAATCTTTGAATTGTCGAGGCCCAAATGGTCAAATGGCCCAAGTTCAGTTTTATATTGTACCTATTGCCCTAAATTTATGGGGGCGAGATTTATTGCAACAAATTGGAGCTTTTGTTTCTATTCCTCATGTCTCTGATTCTGCCCAGAATATGATGTTCCGCATGGGCTACAATCCCCTTGAAAAATCTTTAAACATGTAGCCACTGTTCAGCAGCCTCAAGCCCTTCCCTTTGCATAGAAAACTAATATTCCTATATGGGTTGAACAGTGGCCTTTAACACGTGAGAAGCTTGAGGCCTTAGAAAACTTAGTTCAGGAACAATTATCCCTAGGTCATATAGAACCTAGTACTTCTCCATGGAATTCCCCTGTCTTTGTGATTAAGAAAAAAAAACGGTAAATGGAGACTATTGACAGATCTTCGTGCTATTAATGCATGTATTCAACCCATGGGATCCTTACAACCTGGCCTTCCTAACCCTTCTATGATTCCTCAAGATTGGTTACTTATGGTTGTTGATTTAAAAGATTGTTTTTTTTCTATTCCTTTGGATCAAAAGGATTCTGAGCGTTTTGCCTTCTCTGTCCCTGTTTTTAATAATTCTCAGCCACTTTCTCGATATCAGTGAAAGGTTTTACCTCAAGGTGTGTTAAACAGCCCTACCTTGTGTCAAGAATTTGTCCATCGAGCTCTGAATCCTGTTCGAAAACGTCATCCTTCTGTTCTTTTATATCATTATATGGATGACATTCTTCTTGCCGCACCCACCAAAAAAGAGCAGCAAGATGCTTTTACATCCTTACAAACGCAGATCTCTTCATACTCACTTAATATTGCCCCAGAAAAAATTCAAATAAATTTTCCTATTCAATATTTAGGTTATACCTTGGGAGCACGAAATATTCGACCCCAAAAAATTCAAATTCAATGCGATCATTTAAAAACATTAAATGACTTTCAAAAGCTTTTAGGAGATATTAATTGGATGCGTCCTGTTTTAGAAATACCAAAGTATCAGTTACAACATCTTTTTTCTATTCTAGAAGGAGACAGTCACTTGGACAGCTCATGTCATTTAACTCCTTTGGCTTTACAGAAACTCCAGCTTGTAGAAGAACAACTTCAAAAGGCCCATCTACATTATATACTTCCTGACGTTCCCCTTTCCTTTTGTTTATTTCATACTTTACATTCTCCTACAGGTATGATTCATCAAAAAAATCGGCGGTTAGAATGGATTTTTTTGTCCAACAAAACATCTAAATACTTGACTACTTATATCTACCATTTAGCTAAATTGATCATCAAAGGATGGCATCGCTTTCGACAACTCTGGAGAGGAGATCCTTCCTTCATTATCTCTCAATTCACTCATAGTCAGATTACTTATCTTCTTGCCACTTCTGATTCTTGGCAAGTTGCTTGTGCCTCCTTTGTCGGACAATTTTCTACCCAATATCCTAAGTCTCCAATCTTTTCATTTTTTAAACAGCATTCTGTGTTGCCTTTCTCACCAATATCTTTATTTCCTGTTCAAGGCCCTACCTTTTTTATTGATGCTAGTAACAATAATAAAGCTAGATATTGGAGTGTTCATCAATCTCGAGTTACAGTTTATCCTTATCCCTCGGTGCAACAGAGAGAACTGTTTGCTATTCTCATGGTCTTACTTGATTTCACTTCCACCAGTTATAACACTGTTAGTAATTCTCAATACACCGTGTATGTTACTTCTTATATTTCTCAAGCCACTCTACCTCTTTGTGCTACTTCTTCTCTTCAGAAACTCTTTTCTTTGTTGTCCTCTACTTTGAGCCAACGTTGAGCCCCTTTATTCGTCACTCATCTTCGTTCTCATTCTCAACTTCTTAGACCGTTAGTTCATGGTAATGCTCAGATGGATTCACTTTTAATCGGCCACCTGCAGGCGTCAGAACAAGAAAACACTCTACATCACACTAATAGTTCTGGCCTTCAACGACGATTTCATTTAACTCATAAACAAGCTCATTCTCTTATTCGAGCTTGTCCTTCTTGTGCTCCTTTGAGCATTCCATCTTTCCATCCTGGGGTTAATCCACGAGATACTCAAGTTAATCAGATTTGGCAAATGGACCTCACACACGTCCCTTCTTTTGGACAATTAAAGTATGTTCATCATACCATTGATACTTTCTCTCATTTTCAATGGGCAACTCCTTTGGCATCTAAAAAAACTGATTCTGATATTGCTCATCTTTTAGCTTGTTTCACCATCATGGGCTTTCCTCTAATAGTTAAAGCTGATAATGCCCCTGCCTATGTTTCTCGTAAGTTACAAGTTTTCTTACAGCAATACAATATTCAACATCTCACTGGTATCCCGAGCAATAGTCAAGGTCAAGCCATCATTGAGTGCACAAATTTAACCTTAAAAACTCAGCTGCTAAAACAAAAAGTGGGAAATGAGTCCCCTAGAAATCAGATTTTAAAGGTTTTGTTTACTTTAAATTTTTTGAATCAATGGAGACAATTGCAGGACTCCACTGCCGTAACTCATCTTTCCTCACCTCCCCCGGCAATAGTCCCCGCCAACAATTTAAAGGTTTGGTATCCTAATGAAGAAGATAAGTATGCTCAGGGGCAAGTTCTAAAACAGGGACAGGGCTATGCTCTTGTCCTTACAGGGAGCGGACCTGAGTGGTTTCCTACAAGGCGATTTAAACCCTGTTGAAAAGAAAACTGGACTCAGTATGCATCTCTTCCTTTGTTGGATGTGCCTCAGTGGGGGGACTTATTTCCCTTAATGAGGCTTTGTATGAATATTAGACTTATATTCCCTTTCCACCCTTGTATCAGGGAGTCACCTGGGGGGAGGCGGAAGTTAAGGTTTTCACCAATGACACTACTTGGATGCCGTACCCCTATGTGGACAAAGACAATATAGAAGGGGAAAGGGGAATAATAAACAGCACATACCAATTTGGAGTGGAAGGACTTCCAATTTACATGGGAAATAGTCCTCATTGTCTCCAGAAATCGCATGAAACTTGGGCTGTCCGCTATAATCATAGCCATGTGGCTGCCAATACTGTTATTATTGTAACTAGAAGTTTTCATTATAATCATACTGTATATATTAATGAGACTATTCCTAATTCCTTACCTTTTTGTCCTATTCCAGAGGTTTCTCCTAATATTGAGGTATTGGAGTGGCAACATTGTTGGGGAAATAAGCCCGGGATTTTATTAGAATAAATGGGCTGCAAGTAATTGATTGGAGTGTGCACGGTGATTTTCAAACAAAATTTAGTCACATACCTTTGAAATGGCACCGGGTAAATAAAAGTATTGCTGCTGACGGTAATAAAACTTTGGTATGGCGTGAAGGAGGCTTGTCGCCACCTATGCCTCATCTTAGATACTCTTTACAAGTACAAAGTCATCTTTGGAAGGTATTACCTGCAGGTGATGCCATTAGTACTTTTGTGGGGAATATGTCTCTTAATCTTTCTAACCCAAATAACCCTTTTCATATTCAATTACATCGGAATATCTCCTGATATATTATTGCTTGTGTCCGAAAGCCTTACCTATTGTTAGTGGGGAATTTAACATGGGATAATGATACGGGAATTGTTAATTGTACAGATACGTGTACATTTTTGTCTTGCCTCAATCATTCCTGGTGGCACAACTTTACTGGGGATATTCATATCTTCAGGGCTCCTAAGGAAATTTGTCTACCTGTCAACCTTACGCGACTGTGGGGGGCATCACCTCTTGAAACTTATATTTGGACTTCCCTCCAGCGGACCCATCATGCCCTTGGAATTATAGTTGCCTCGGTAATGGGTCTTGTCGCCATCGCCTCCACTGCAGCCATAGCAGGACTCACTCTACATCAAAGCATACAAAATGCTGAATTTGTGCAGCAATGGCATGAGCAATCTCATCGGTTGTGGCTTCAACAACGGAACATTGACTCTCAACTCACTAAAAGATTGGACAACGTGGAGCAAGCCTTAACGTGGCTTGGAGATAAGCTCACTGTCCTCAGTACTCAAATAACATTGCAATGTGATTGGAACTCCACTCAATTTTGAGTAACAACTGTGCCTTTTAATGTTTCTCAGAATTGGACCGAAATCTGAAGATTATTAATAGGCCATAAAAATATTAGTTTGGACATCCAAGAACTCACTCAAAACATTTCTGAAGCATTTCGACAACAATTCCATGTATTGTCCAGGGCCGCTACTTTGCAGGAGCTGGGTCAAAGTTTTGCTGCCCTTAACCCATGGACCCAGACGAAAACATGGATTTCTACCATCTCTAGAAGTATCTTACTTTGGGTGCTCGGATTGGGTTTGCTTTTCATGGTGATCCAATGCTCCCTCCGTCGCATCCAAAAACAAAGGAAAACACAGGAACAAATATGGGCCACCTTTCTAGGATTGAGGCAAAACAAAAAGGGGGAAATGCAGGGGCCATTGAAAATAATATGCTAAGAATAGATAAGGCTCAAGGACAGTATCTCTAGCTAGTTGCAATTTCAATGAACTCCAGTAGTCAAGGACAGTATCTCTAGTTGAACTTTTAATGAACTCTAGTAGGCGCCAAGAAGGCAGACAAAATAAGAAAGAACTTAGAGACAAAAAACTAAGCAGAAGGTTACATCTGGGTGCAGAAAGTTTGTTTTGCATTGTGTTATTTTTGTGGACGTGGGATTTATGGAGTATAAATAAAGTGAGGCGGAGGCTCTAGGGGCGGCCGCCATGTTCTCTGTTTGTCTTTGTCTCTTGTGTCTGTTCATTCTCCACCACCCATGGCACGGTCCCCGATAGCTTCTTTCTAATTTTTTATCTGAGGATGTTTCCTTTTTCTCTATATTCCTCAATGCTCTCCGGAATATCCCATTGCAGATTCCAAGAAAAAGGTGTTAGCTAACTTCTCAATGAAAAGAATGGTGTAACTCTGTGAGATGAATTCACACATCACAAAGCAGTTTCTCCAAAAGCTTCTTTCTAATTTTTCTAGGAGGATATTTCCTTTTTCACCATATTGCTCATTGGACTCGTGAATATCCCTTCTAGATTCCCCAAAAGCAGTTCTACAAAACTGATTTATGAAAAGAATCATGTGAATCTGTGAGATGAAGTAACACATAAAAAGTCATTTCTCAGGAAGCTTTGGCTAGTTTTACACGAGGGTATTTCCTTTGTAAAAATAAGCTTCAATGAGCTCCGAAATATCCCCTTGCAAATTCCAAGAAAACACTGTTAGCCAACTGTTCAATGAAAAGAACAGTGTAACCCTGTGAAATGAATTCACACATCATAAAGCAGGTTCTCAGAAAGTTTAAGTATACATTTTATATGAGGATATTTCCTTTTCCACTATAGGTCTCAACTCACTCCCAAATATCCCTTTCTATATTCCACAAAAACAGTGTTTGCAAACTGCTACATGAAAAAATGTTACTACTCTGTGAGATGTATAGACACATCAGAAAGAAGTTTGTCAGAAAGCCGCCTTCTAGTTTTTTTCCTGAGGATATTTAATTTCTAAGCATATGTGTCAATGAAATCAAAAATATTCTTCTTCAGATTCCCCATAAACAGTGCTACCAAACTGCTCCATGAAAAGAAAGGTGTAACTCTGTGAGATGGATTCACACATCACACAGCAGTTTCACAGAAAGCTATCTTTTAGTTATTTTTCTGAGGATAAATCGTTTGTCACCATAGGCTTCAATGCCCTCCCAAATATCCTATTGCAGATTCCACACAAACAGTGTTAACAAACTGCTATAAGAAAGAAAAGTGTAACTCCGTGAGATGAATTCACCCATCACAAAGCAATTTCACAGAAATCTTCCTATTGGTTTTATTGGAGGATATTTCCATTTTCAATATAGGCCTCAATGTGTTCCCAAATACACTTTCCAGATACCACGAAAACAGTGTTAGCAAACTGCTCTATGAAGAGAAAGGTGTAATTCTGAGAGAGGAATTCACCCATCACAAAGAACTTTCTCAGAAAGCTTCTTTCTAGTTGTTATCTGAGGATATTTCCTTTGTCACCATAGCCTTCAAGGCAGTTTAAATTATCCCTTCTCAGATTCCCCTAAAACAGTGCCACAAAAATGCTCCATGAAAGAGTGGTGTATCTCAGTGAGATGAATTCACACATCACAGAGCAGATTTTAAGAAAGATTCTTTCTAGTTTTTTTCAGAGGATATTTCCCTTTTCACCATAGGCCTCAGCTCTCTCCCAAATATCCCTCTGTAGATTCCAAGAAAATAGTGTTAGGAAACTGATGCATGAAAAAAAAGGTGTTACTCTGGGAGATGAATACATACAGCACAAAGTAGTTTCTCAGAAAACTACTTTCTAGTTTTTGCCTAAGGATATTTCCTTTGTCACCTTAAGCTTCAATGTGCTCAGAAACATCCTTTTGTAGATTCCACGAACACAGTGATAGAAAATTTCTCAATGAAAAGAACGAGGTACCTCTGTGAGATGAATTCACAGAACACAAACCAGTTTCTCAGAAATCTGATTTTTGGTTTTTATCTGAGGATATTTACTTTGTCACCGTAGGCTTCAATGAGCTCCCAAATATATCATTGCAGATTCTACTACAAAAACAGTGTTATCAAACTGCTCAATGAAAAGAGCAGTGTAACTCTGTGAAATGAGTTCACATGTTGCAAAGAACTTTCTCAGAAAGCTTCTTTCTTGTTTTTATCTGAAGCTATAAAATTTTTAAAATATATTTCAATGCAATGTCTAATACAACTTTTCAGATTCCCCAAAAGCATTGCTATTAAACAGATCCATTAAATGAATCCTGTAACTCTGTGAAATGAATTCACAAATCACCAAGCAGTTACTCAGAAAGCTTCTTTCTGGTTTTTGTCTGAGGATATTTCCTCTGTCACCATAAGCTTCAATGCCCTCTGAAATATCCCATTGCAGATTCCAAGAAAACAGTGTTAGAAAACTCCTCAATGAAAAGAACAGTGTAATTCTTTGAGGTGAATTCACACATCAAAAAGCATTTTCTCAGAAAGTTTCTTTCTTGTTTTTATCTGAGGATATTTCCTTTTAAATCATAGGCCTCAATGCACTCCCAAATATCCCTTTGCAGATTCCACGAAAACAGTGTTACCAAACTGCTGCAAGAAAATAAAGGTGTAACTCTGTGAGATGAATTCACACATCACAAAGCAGTTTCTCAGAAAGCTTCTTTCTAGTTTTTATCTCCAGACATTTCCTTTGTCACCATGGGCTTCAATATGATCCAAAATATCATTTCTCATAATCCTCAAAAACAGTTGTACAAAACTGCTCCATGAAAAGAATCAAGTAACTCTGTGAGACGAATTCACAAACCACAAAGCAGTTTCTCAGAAAGCTTCTTTCTATTTTTGTCTGAGGATAATTCCTTTTTCACCATAGGCCTCAATTCTCTCCCGGATATCCCTTTGTAGTAAACATGAAATTAGTGTTAGAAAAGTGCTCCATGAAAAGAAAGGTGTAAATCTTTGAGGTGACTTCACATATCCCAAAGTTGCTTCTCAGAATGCTTCTTTTTGTTTTTTGTCTGAGGACATTTCTTTTGTCATTTTAGACTTCAGCTCACTCTCAAATATCCTATTGTAAATTCCAAGAAAACAGTGTTAGCAAACTGCTCCAAGTAAAGAGTCATGTAAATCTCTGAGATGAATTCACACAGCACAAAGCAGTTTCTCAGAAAGTTTCTTTCTAGTTTTTATCTGAGAATATTTCCTTTTTCAATATAGGCTCCAATGCTATTCAAAGTATCCCTTCTCAGATTCCCCAGAAAGAGTGCTACACAACTGCACTATGGAAAGAGTGGTGTAACTCTGTGAGATGAATTCACACATCCAAAGCTCTTTCTCAGATAGATTCTTTCTAGTTTTTAACTGAAGATATTTCCTTTTTGCCATATTCCTCAAAGAGCTCCAGAATATCCCATTGTAGATTCCACGAAAAAGGTGTTAGCAAACTTCTCAACAAAAAGAATGGTGTAACTCTGTAAGATGAATTCACACACCACAAAGCAGTTCCACAGAAAGCTTATTTTTGGTTGTTATCTGTGGATATTCCCTTTGTCACCATAGGCTTCAATACTCTCCAAAACACCCTATTGCGGATTCCACGAAAACAGTGTTATCAAAAAGCTCAATTAAATGAATGGTGTAACTCTGTATGATGAATTCACACATCATGGTGCAGTTTCTCAGAAAGACTCTTTCTAGTTTTTAATCTGAGGATACTTTCTTTTTGAGTATTGCCCTCAATTCACTCCCAAATATCCCTTTGCAGGGTCTTCAAAAGCTGTGTTATCAAACTCTTCCATTAAAAGAAAGGTGTAATACTGAGAAGTGAATTCTCACATCAAAAAGAACTTTCTCAGAAAGCTTCTTTCTGGTTTTTATCTCAGAATATTTCCTTTGTCATGATAGGCTTCAATGAGATCCAATATATCCCTTCTCAGATTCCCCAAAAACAGTTCTACCAAATTGATCCATGAAAAGAATGATGTAAAATTTTCACTGTAGGCCTCAAAGCAATCCCAAATATCCCCTTGCAGATTCCACGAAGAGTGTTAGGTAACTGCTCCATGAAAAGAAAGGTGTAACTGTGTGAGATGTATTCACACGTCACAAAGAGTTCCTCAGAAAGACTCTAGTTCAAATATGAGGATATTTCCTTTGTCACTGTAGGTTTCAATGCAATCCAAAATATCCCTTCTCAGGCTCCAAAAAAATCAGTGCTACCAACCTGCTCCATGAAAAGAATCATGTAACTCTGAGAGATGAATTAACACATCATAAAGTGGTTTCTCAGAAAGTTTGTTTCAAGTTTTTTTTTATGAGGATATTTCCTTTGTCACCATAAGCTTCAATGCAGTCTGAAGAATCCCATTGTAGAATCCAGGAATACGTTGTTGGCAAACTGCTCAATGAAAAGAACAGTATAAGTCTCAGAGATGAATTCACACATGCAAAGCACTTTCTCAGAAATCTTCTTTCTAGTTTTTATCTGAGGATTTTTCCATTGTCACCATAGGCTTCAATGCAATCCAAAATATCCCTTCTCAGATTCCCCAAAAACAGTGCCATGAAAATAATCCTGTAACTCTGTGAGATGAATTCACAAATCACAAAGCAGTTTCTCAGAAATCTTCTTTCTGGTTTTTTTCTGAGGATATTTCTGTTGTAACCATAGGCTTCAATGTGATTAAAAATCTCCCTTTTCAGATTCCCCAAAAACAATGATACCAAGGTGCTCCATGAAAATAATCGTGTAACACTGTGAAGTGAATTCACACATCACAAAGCTGTTTCTCGGAAAGATTCTTACTAGTTTTTATTTGAGGATATTTCCTTTTTCACCCTATTCCTCTATGTGCTCTGGAATATACCATTGCAGATTCCATGAAAAAGGTGTTAGTAAACTTCTGAAAGAAAATAATGGGGTTACTTAGAGAGGTTAATTCAGGCATCACAAAGCAGTTCCTCAACAAGCTTCTTTCTAGTTATTATCTGAGTATATTTCCTTTTTCTCCATAGGCCGCAATGCACTCCCAAATATCACTTTGCAGATTCCACGAAAACAGTGTTAAGAAACTACTAAATGAAAAGAAAGGGTTAACTCAGTGAGATGAATTCACACATCATGAAGTACTTTCTCATAAAACTTCCTTCTAGTTTTTATCTGAGGATATTTTCTTTGTCACCAGAGGCTTCAATGCTATCCACAATATCCCTTCTGAGATTCCCCAAAAACAGTGCTACTTAACTGCTCCATTAATTGAATCATGTAACTTTGTGAGATGAATTCACAAATCACAAAGCAGTTTCTCAGAAAACTTTCTAGTTTTTTCGGAAGATATTTCCTTTGTCGTCATAGGCCTCAATGCGCTCATGAATAGCCCTTTGCAGATTCCATTAAAAGAGTGTTAGGAAACTGTGCCAAGAAAAGAAAGGTGTAAATTTGTGAGATGAGTTCACACATCACAAGATACTTTCTCAGAAATCTTCTTTTTTTGTTGTAGTGTGAGGATATTACTTTTGTCACCATATTTTCTCAGTGCACTCCAAAATATCCAACTACAGATTCCCCAACAACAGTGCTACCACACTGCTGCCTGAAAAAAAATAGTGTAACTCTGTGAAATGAATTTACACATCACAAAGCTGTTACTCAGTAAGATTCTTACTAGTTTTTATCTGAGGCTATTTTCTTTTTCACCATATTCCTCTATGTGTTCCCAAATATCCCAATGCAGATTCCACGATAAAAGTGTTAGCAAACTTCTCAATGAAAAGACAGTGTAAAGTTCTGAGATGAATTCACATACCACAAAACAGTTTCACAGAAAGGTTGTTTTTGGTTTTTATCTGTGGATATTTCCTTTGTCATGATAGACTTCAATGCGCTCCAAAATATCCTATTGCAGATTCCATGAAAACAGTGTTATCAAACTGCTCAGTGAAAAGAACAGTGTAACTCTATGAAATGAATTCACACATCACAAAGCAGTTTCTCAGAAAGCTGCTTTCTAGTTTTCATCTAAGGATATTTCCTATTTCAACATAGGCCTCAAAGCGCTCCCAAATATCCCTTTGAATATTCCATGAAAACAGTGTTAGCAAACTACTAAATGAAAAGAAAGGGTTAACCCAGTGAGATGAATGCACACATCACTCAGAACTTTCTCAGAAAACTCCTTTCACGTTTTTATCTGAAGATATTTCCCTTGTCTCCATATGCTTCAATGTCATCCAAAATATCCCACCTCAGAGTCCCCAAAAACAGTGCTACCAAAGTGCTCCATGATACAATGGTGTAACTCAGTGAAATGAATTCACAAAACATAAAGCAGTTTCCCAGAAAGCTTCTTTCTAGCTTTTGTCTGAGGATATTTCCTTTGTCAGCATAATCTTAAATTCTCTCTGAAATATCCCATTGCAGATCTGCGAAAAAGTGTTAACAAACTTCTCAATTAAAAAAATGGTGTAACTTTGTGAGATGAATTCACATATCACAAAGCAGTTTCACAGAAAGCTTCTTTTTGGTTTTTATCTTAGGATATTTATTTGTTACCAGAGGCTTCAATGTGTTCGAAAATATGCTATTGCAGATTCCACTAAACAGTGTTATCAAATTGCTCAATGAAAAGAATGGTGTAACTCTGTAGATGAATTCACACATCACAAGGCAGATTCTCAGAGGGCTTTTTCTAGTTTTTATCTGAGGATATTTCTTATTTCACCATAGGCCTCAATGCACTCCCAAATATCTCTTTGCAGATTCCAAGAAAACAGTGTTATCAAACTGCTCCATTAAAAGAAAGTTGTATATCTGAGAGACGAATTCACACATAAAAAAGCAGATTTTCAGAAAGCTTCATTTTGATTAAGCTGAGGATGTTTCCTTTGTCACCATAGGCTTCAATGTGCTCCAAAATATCCTATTGCAGATTCTTCAAAAATAGTGTTATCGAACTGCTCAATGCAAAGAATGGTGTAACTCTGTGAGATGCATTCACACATCACAAAGCAGTTTAGCAGAAAGATTCTTTGCAGTTTTTATCTGAGGATATTTCCTTTTTCACCATAGGCCTCAACTTGCTCCCAAATATCCCTTTGGAGATTCCACATAAACAGTGTTAGCAAACTGCTGCATGAAAAGAAAGGTGTTACTCTGTGAGATGAATACACACATCACAAAGTAGTCTCACAGAAAGCTTCTTTCTAGTTTTTATCTGATGATAATTCCTTTGTCACTATAGGATTCAATGCAATCCAAAATATCCCTCTCAGATACCCCAAAAACAGTGCTACCAATCTGTTTCACGAAAAGTAAGGTGTAACTCTGTGATATTAATTCACTAATCACAAAGCAGTTTCTCAGGAAGATTCTATCTAGTTTTTGTTTGAGGATATTTCCCTTGTCACCCTAAGTTTCAATGCATTCAAAAGATCCCACTGCAGATTGCAAGAAAACAGTGTTAACAAACTGCTTAATGAAAAGAACAGTGTACCTCTCTGAGACGAATTCACACATCACAAAGTGGTTTCTCAGAAAGTTCTCTTTGGCTTTATTCTGAGGATATTTCCTTTGTCACCATAGGCCTCAATGCACTCCCAAATATCACTTTGGAGGTTCCACGAAAACAGCATTAGCACACTGCTCCATGAAAAAGAAAGCTGTAACTCTGTGAGATGAATTCAAACATCACAAAGCAGTTTATCAAAAGGCTTCTTTTTGGTTTTTATCTGAGGATATATCCTTTGTCACCATTGGCTTCAATGAGTTCCTAAATATCCTATTGCAGATTTCACGAAAACAGTGTTATCAATTGGGTCATTGAAAAGAACAGTGTAAGTGTGTGATATGAATTCACACATCACAAGGCAGTTTCTCAGAAAGCTTCTTTCTGGTTTTTATCTGAGTATATATCCTTTATCACTATAGGTCTCAATGTTCTCCCAAATATCCCTCTGCAAATTCCACGAAAACAGTGTTAGCAAGCTGCTCCATGAAAAGAAAGTTGTAACACTGTGAGATGAATTTACACATCACAAAGCAGTTTCTCAGAAAACTTCTTTCTAGTTTTCATCTGAGGATATTTCCTTTTTCACTATAGGCCTGAAGGTGCTTGCAAGTATCTCTTTGCAGTTTCCACAAAAACAGTGTTAGCAAACTGCTCCATGAAAAGAAAGGTGCAACTCTGTGAGATGAATTCACACATCACCAAGAACTTTCTGAGAAAGCTGATTTATAGTTTTTATCTGAGAATATATCCTTTGTAGGCTTTAATTTGATCAAAAATATCTATCCTGAGGTTCCCCAAATACAGTGCTACCAAACTGCTCCATGTAAAGTATCATGTAACTGTGTGAGATGAATTGACATATCTCAAAGCAGTTTCTCAGAAAGCTCCTTTCTCGTTTTTATATGAGGGTATTTCCTTTGTAACCATAAGAAAAAATTGCGCTCTGAAATATCCCATTCTGGATTCCAAGAAAACAGAGTTAGCAAACTCCTCGATGAAAAGAGCAGTGCAAATCTGTGACATGAATTCACATATCACAAAGCAGTTTCTCTGAAAGCTTCTTTCTAGTTTTTATTTGAGGATATTTCTTTTTCACCATAGGCCTCAATGTGCTCCCATATGTCCCTTTGCAGATTCCATGAAAACAGTGTTAGATAACTGCATCATGAAAGGAAAGGTGTAACTCTGTGAGATGAATTCACACGGCACAAAGCAGTTCCACTGAATGCTGCATTTTGGTTTTTATCTGAGGATATTTCCTTTCTCACCATAGGCTCTAATGTGCTCCCAAATATCCTATTTCCCATACCACAAAAACAGTGTTATCAAACTGCTCAATGAAAGCAATGGTGTAACTCTGTGAGATGAGTTCAAACGTGACAAAGAACTTTCTCAGGAAGCTTCTGTATATTTTTTTATCTGAAGATATTTCCGTTTCACCAATGGATTCAATGAGATCCCAAATATCCCATCTCAGATTCCCCCAAAAGAGTACTACCAAATTGAACCATGAAAATAATCGTGTAACTATGTGAGATGAATTACCACATTACAAAGCAGTTTCTCAGAAAGCTTCTTTCTAGTTTTTATATGAGAATACTTCCTTTGTCACCATAAGATTCAATGTGCTCCAATATATCCCATTGCAGTTCCAAGAAAACAGTGTGAGCAATATTCTCAATTTAAAAAAACGGTGTAAGTATGTTAGATGAATTCACACATCCCAAAGCAGTTTCACAGAAGGCTTATTTTTTGTTTTTATCTGAGGATATTTCCTTTGTCACCATAGGCTTCAATGCAGTCCCAAATATGATATTGCAGATTCCACAAAAACAGTGTTATCAAACTGCTCAATAAAGAGAATGGCATAGCTCTGCAAGATGAATTCACTCATCACAAAGCAGTTTCACAGAACACTTCTTCCTAGTTTTTGTGTCAGGATATTTCCTTTTTTACCATCGGCCTCATCTTGCTCCCAAATATCCCTTTGCGGATTCCACGAAAACAGTGTTAGCAAACTGCTCGATGAATAGAAAAGTGTAACTCTGTAAGATGAATTCACACATCTGAAATAACTTTCTCAGGAAGCTCCTTCTGGTTCTTATCTGAGGATATTTTCCTTGTCACCATAGGCTTCATAGCAATCCAAAACATCCCTTCTCAGGTTCCCCAAAAACACTGCTACCAAACTGATCCATGAGAAGAGTCGTGTAACACTGTGAGATGAATTCACTAATCACAAAGCAGTTCCTCGGAAAGCTTCTTTCTAGTTTCTGTCTGAGGATATTTTCTTTCTCACCATAAGCTTCAATGCACTCTGAAATATCTCATTGCATATTCCAAGAAAACAGTGTTTCCAAACTGCTCAATGAAAAAAAGAGTGTAACTCTATGAGTTGAATTCACACATCTAAAAATAGTTTGTCAGAAAGTTTCTTTGTAGTTTTCATCTGAGGATATTAACTTTTCTCCATAGGCAACAAGGTGCTCCCAAATATCCCTGTGCAGATTCCACGAAAACAGCATTAGCAAACTGCTTTCTATTTTTTATCTGAATATATATCCATTTCACCAAAGGATTCAATGTGATCCCAAATATCCCATCTCAGATTCCCCCAAAAGTGTACTACCAAATTGAACCATGAAAAGAATTGTGTAACTCTGTGAGATGAATTACCACATCACAAAACAGTTTCTCAGAAAGGTTCTTTCTAGTTTTTATATGAGAATACTTCCTTTGTCACCATAAGATTCAATGTGCTCCGATATATCCCATTGCAGTTTCAAGAAAACAGTGTGAGCAAACTTCTCAATTCAAAAAAACGGTGTAAGTATGTTAGGTGAATTCACACATCACAAAGCAGTTTCATGTAAGGCTTCTTTTTCGATTTCATCTGAGGATGTTTCCCTTGTCACCATAGACTTCAATGGACTCCCAAATATGATATTGCAGATTCCACAAAAACAATGTTATCAAACTGCTCAATAAAGAGAATGGAAAATAGAAACTGCTAGTTTTCATCTGAGGATATTTCCTTTGTCACCATAGGCTTCAATGCATTCCAAAATATCCTATCTCAGATTTCCCAAAAACACTGCTACCTAACTGATCCATGAAAAGAATCATGTAACTCTGTGAGAAGAATTCAGAAATCACAAAGCAGTTTATCAGAAAGCTTCTTTCCAGTGTTTGTCTGAGGGTATTTCCTTGTTCACCATAGGCTTCTATGCACTCTTGAATATCTCTTTGTTGATTCCACAAAATTAGCGTTAGCAAACTGCTCCATGAAAAGAAAGGTGTAAATCTGTGAGAGGAATTCAACATCACAAATCACTTTCTCAGAAAGCTTCTTTTTGGTTTCTGTCTCGGGATATTTCCTTTGTCACCATAGGCTTCCATGCAATCCTAAGTATCCTGTTGCTTATTCCAGGAAAACAGATTTAGCAAACTGCTCGAAGAAAAGAATCGTGGAACTCTGAGATGAATACACACATCCCAAAACAGTTTCTCAGAACGTCTCTCTCTAGTTTTTATCTGAGGATATTTCCTTTTTCACCATAGGTTTCAATGTGATCCAAATATGTCTTATCAGATTCCCCAAAAATAAGGCTACCAAACTTCTCCATGAAATGTATGCTGTACCACTGTGAGATGAATCCACACATCACAAAGCTGTTTCCTAGAAAGCTTCCCTCTAGTTTTTATCTGAGGATATCTCCTTTTTCACCATGTTTGTCAAAGCGTTCCCAAATATCAATTTGCAGATTACAAGAACAAAGTGTTGGCAAACTTCTCAGTGAAAAGAACAGTGTAAGTCTATTAGATGAATTCACGCATCACAAAGCAGTTTCACAGAAAGTTTCTTTTTCGTTTTTATCTGAGGATATTTCTTTTGTAACCATAGACTTCAACGCACTTCCAAATTAATATTGCAGATTCAATGAAAACAATGTCATCAAACTGCTCAATGAAGAGAATGGTGTGGCTCTGTAAGATGAATTGACACAACAAAAAGCAGTTTCTCAGAGAGCTTCTTTCTAGTTCTTATCTGATGATATTTCCTTTTTCACCATCAGCCTCAATTTACTCCCAAATATCTCTTGCAGATTCCATGAAATCAGTGTTAGCAAACTGCTCTATGAGAAAAAACTGTGTAACTCTGTGAGATGAATTCACACATCCCAAAGAAGTTTCTCGGAAGACTTCTTTCTAGTTTTTATCTGAGGATATTTCCTTTTTCACCATAGGCTTCAGTGCAATCTAAACTATCCCTTCTCAGATTCCCCAAAAAAGGGTTCCCAAACCCCTCCATGAAAAGAATGGTGCAAGTCTGTGAGATGCATTCAGGCATCACAAAGCTATTTCTCAGAAAGCTTCTTTCCGGCTTTAATATGAGGATATTACCTTTTTCACCATATTCCTCAATGCTCTCCCGAATTTCCCATTGCTGATTCCATGAAAAAAGTGTTAGCAAACTTCTCAACAAAAGAATTCTGTACCACTTCGAGATGAATCCACACATCACAAATAAATTTTTCAGAAAGTTTCTTTCTAGTTTTTATCTGAGAATATTTCCTTTGTCAATACAGGCTTCAATGTGATCCAAAATATCCCTTCTCAGATTCCCCAAAAACAGGGCTACCAAACTGCTCCATGAAAAACACCGTGTTACGCTGGGAGATGAATTCACAAATCACAAAGTAGTTTCTCAGAAAGCTTCTCTCTAGTTTTTATGAGGATATTTCTATTTTCACTATAGGCCTCAATACACTCAGGAATATCGCTTTGCAGATTCAGTGAAAATAGTGTTAGCAAACTACTCCATGAAAAGAAACGTGTAAATACATGAGACAAATTCACACATCATGAAGCAGTTTCCCAGAAAGCTTCTATTTGGGTTTTGTCTGAGGATATTTCCATTGTCACCATAATCTTCAATGCATTCCCAAATATTCTATTGAAAATTTCACGAAAAAAGTGTTATCAGCCTGCTCATTGAAAAGAATGTTGTAAATCTGTAGGATGAATTCACACATCATAAAGCAGTTTCTGAGAAAGCTTCCTTCTCGTTTTTATCTGAGGATAATTCCTTACACACTATAGGCCTCAATGCACTTTCAAATATCCCTTCGCAGATTCCACAAAAACAGTGTTAGCAAACTGATTCATGAAAAGAAAGGTGCAAATCTGTGAAAAGAATTCAAACATCACAAAGCGCTTTCTCAGAAAACTTCCTTCTAGTTTTTTTCCTGAGGATATTTCCTTTTTCACCATAGGCTTCAATACAATCCAAAATATTCCTTTTCAGATTCCCCAAAAACAGGGCTACCAAACTGATCTCTGGAAAGAATCATGTGACTCTGTGAGACGAATTAACACATCACAAAGCATTTTCTCAAAAAGTTTCTTTATAGTTTTTAACTGATGGTATTTCCTTTTTCACCATAGACCTCAATGTGCTCCCAAACAGACTTTTGCAGATTCCACAAAAAGAGTGTTAGCAAACTGCTCCATTAACATAAAGGTGTTACTCTGTTAGATGAATGCATAAATCACAAAGAAGTTTCGCAAAGTGTTCTTTCCAGTTTTTATCTGAGGCTATTTCCTTTGTCACCATAGGCTTCAACGCAATCTAAGATATCCCTTCACAGATCCCCAAAAACAGTGCTACCAAACTGCATCATGAAAAGAATGGTGTAACTCTGTGAGATGAATTCACGCATCACAAAGCTGTTTCTCAATAAGATCTTTCCAGTTTTCATCTGAGGATATTTCCTTTATCAAAATATTCCTCAATGAACTCCTGAATATCCCATTGCAGATTCCACGTAAAAAGTGTTAGCAAACTTATCAATGAAAAGGTGGTGTAACTCTGAGAGATGAATTCACACATCACAAAGAGGTTTCTCAGAAGGATTCTTTCTAGTTTTTATCTGAGGGTGTTTTCTCTGCAAGCATAGGATTCAATGCAATTCAAATGATCCCTTCTCAGATTCCCAAAAACAGTGATACCAAACTGATTCAAGAAAAGTGTCGTATAACTCTGTGAGATGAACTCACAAATCAAAAAGCAGTTTCTTCGAAAGCTTGTTTCTAGTTTTTGTCTGAGGATATTTCCTTTGTCACTATAAGCTTCAATGCCCTCTGAAATATCCCATTGCAGATGACAAGTAAACAGTGTTAGCACACTGCTCAATGAAAAGAACAGGGTTACTCTGTCAGATGAATTCACACATCACAAAGTGCTTTCTCAGAAAGCTTCTGTTTGGTTTTTATTTGAGGATATTTCCTTTGTCACCATAGGCTTCATTGAGCTACCAAATATCCCATTGCAGATTCCACCAAAACGGTGTTAGCACACTGCTCCATGAAAAGTAAGGTGTAACTCTGTTAGATGAATTCACACATTAAAACGAACTTTCTCAGATAGCTTCTTTCTAGTTTTTTTTCTGTGGATATATACTTTTTCACCATAGGCCTCAATGCTCTCCTAAATGTCCCTTTGTAGATTCCACAAAAACATTGTTAGCAAAATGTTCCATGAAAAAAAAAGGTGTAACTGTGAGATGAATTCACACATCACAAAGAACTTTCTCAGAAAGCTTCTTTGTAATTTTTATCTGAGGATATTTCCTTTGTGAAAATATTCTTCAATGCACCCAAAACATCCCTTCTCAGATTCCCTGAAAACAGTGTTGCCAAAATGTTCCATGAACAGAAATATGTAACTCTGTGAGGTGAATTCACACATCACAAAGCAGTTTCTCAGAAAGTTTATTTCTATTTTTTTCTCAGGATATTTCCATTTTCACCATAGGCCTCAATGTGCTCATGAATAGCCCTTTGCAGATTCCACGAAAATGGTATTAGCTAACTGCTCCATTAAAAGAAAGGTGTATATTTGTGAGATGAATTCACACATCACAAAGCAGTTTCTCAGAAAGCTTCTTTTGGGATTTTGTTTGAGGATATTTCCCTTGTCAACATAGGCTTTAGTGCACTCCAAAATATCCTATTGAAGATTCCCTAGAAACAGTGCTACCATACTGATCCATGAAAAGAGTGGTGTAATTCTGTGAAGTGATTTTGCAACTCACATTTCTGTTTCTCAGAAATCTTCTTACTAGTTTTTATCTGAGGATTTGTCCTTTTTCAACATAATCCTCTATGCACTCCCAATTATTGCATTGCAGATTCCACGAAAAAAATGTTAGCAAACTTCTCATTGAAAATAATGGTGTAACGTTGAGAGATGAGTTCACACATCCAAAGATCCAAAGAAGTTTCACGGAATGATTTTTTTTTTTTTTTGGTCTGTATCTGAGGACATTTCCTTTGTGTACAGAGGCTTCAATGGACTCCCAAATATCCTATTGCAGATACAAAAAAAAAAGAGTGTTGTCAAACTTTTCAATGAAAACTACAGTGTAACTGTAAGATGAATTCACACATCACAAAGCAGTTTCTCAGAAAACTTCTTTCTAATTTTTATCTGAGTATATTTACTTTTACATCTAAGGTTTCAATGTGCTCCCAAATATCCCATTGCAGATTCCACAAAAACAGTGTTAGCAAACTGCTCCATGAAAAGAATGGTGTAGCTCTCGTAGGTGAATTCACACATCACAAAGAACTTTCTCAGAAAACTTCTTTCTAGTTTTTATCCGAGGATATTTCCGTTGTAGCCATTGTCACCATAGGCTTCAATGTGATCTAAAATATCCCTTCTCAGTTTCCCCAGAAACAGTGCTATGAAAGTTTCCATGAAAAGAATCGTGTAACTCTGTGAGATGAATTCACAAATCACAAAGCAGTTTCTCAGAAAGCTCCTTTCTAGTTTCTGTATGAGGATATTTCCTTTATAACTATAGGCCTCAATGTGCTCATGAATATGCCTTTGCAGATTACACGAAAATAGTGTTAGTAAACTGCTCCAGTAAAAGAAACATGTAAATCTGTGAGATGTATTCACACATCACAAAGAAGGTTCTCAGAAAACTTCTTTTTGGTTTTGGTGTGAAGATATTTAATTTGTCACCGTAGGCCTCAATGCTCTCCCAAATATCCCTTTGCAGATTGTACGAAAACAGTGTTAGAAAACTGCTCCATGAATAGAAACGTGTAACTCTGTAGGATAAATTCACACATCACAAAGCAGTTTCTCAGAAATCTTCTTTCTATTTTTTATCTAAGGATATTTCCTTTTGCATTATAGGCCTCAATGCACTCCCAAGTAGCCCTTCGCAGATTCAAAGAAAACAGTATTAGTGAATGGCTCCATGAATAGAAACGTGTAAATCTGTGACATAAAAACATACATCACAAAGAACTTTCTCAGAAAGCTTCTTTCTAGTTTTTACCTGAGGATATCTCCTTTGTCACCATAGGCTTCAATGAGATCCAAAATATCCCTTCTCAGATTTCCCAAAAACAGTGCTACCAAACTGATCCATGAGAAGAATCATGTAACACTGTGAGATGAATTAACACACCACAAAGTGGTTTCTTGGAAAAATTTTTTCTAGTTTTTATATGAGGCTATATCCTTTGTCACCAAAAGCTTCAATGAGCTCCATAATATCCCATTGATGACCCCAGGAAAGCAGTGTTAGCAAACTGCTCAATGAAAAGAACAGTGTAAACCTGTAAGATGAATTCACGCATTAAAAAGGAGTTTCTCAGAAAGCTTATTACTAGTTTTTAACGCAGGATATTTCCTTTTTATCATAGGCCTCAATATGCTCCCAAATATCCTACTGTAGATTAAATAAAAACAGTGTTATCAAACAGCTCAATGAAAAGAACCATGTAATTTTCTGAGATGAATTCACATATCACAAAGCAGTTTCTCAGAAAGCTTCTTTCTAGTTTTTATCTGAGGATACTTCCTTTGTCACCATAAACTTCAATGCACTCCAAAATATCGCATTTCAGATTCCAAGAAAGCAGTGTTAGCAAACTGTTCAATGAAAAGAACAATGTAACTCCGTGAGATGAATTCACACATTACAAAGCAGTTACTAAGAAAGCTTCTTTTGCTTTTTATCTGAAAATATTTCCTTTGTCACCGTAGGCTTCAATGCACTCCCAAATATCCTATTGCAGATTCCACTAGTACAGTGTTATCAATCTGCTCAATAAAAACAATGGTGTAAAATTAGAAAGTAGTTCCTCAGAAGGCGTCTGTCTAGTTTTTATCTGAGGATATTTCCTTTTTTACCATAGGCCTCCATGCGCTCCCAAATATCCCTTTACAGATTCCATGGAAACAGTGTTAATAAACTGCTCAGTGAAAAGAAAGGCGTAACTCTGTGAGATGAATTCACATAAGACAAAGAAGTTTCTCAGAAGGCTTATTTCTAGTTTTTATCTGAGGATATTTCCTTTGTCACCATAGGCTTCAATGCAAAACATAACATCCCTTCTCAATTCCTTAAAAACAGTGCTACTAAACTGCTCAATGAAAGGAATCATGTAACTCTGTGAGATGAATTCAGAAATCACAAGGTAGTTTCTCAGAAGGCTTCTTTCTAGTTTTTCACTTAGGATATTCCCTTTTTTACATAAACTTAAATGAGCTCTGAAATACCCCATTGCAGATTACAAGAAAACAGTTTTAGCAAACTACTCAATTAAAAGAACAGTGTTACTCTGTGAGATGAATTCACACCTAACAAAGCAGTTTCTAAGAAAGCTTCTTTTTGGTTTTTACCTGAGGATATTTTCTCTGTCACCATAGGCTTCAATACCCTCCCAAATATCCTATTGCAGATTCCATGAAAGCAGTGTTAGAAAACTGCTCCATGAGAAGAATGGTGTAACTCTGTGGAATGAATTCATACACCACAAAGCAGTTTCTGAGTAAGCTTCCTTTTAGTTTGTGTCTGCAGATATTTCCGTCTTCATTTTAGGCCTTTATGCACTCCCAAATATCCCTTTGTAGATTCCACAAAAACAGTGTTAACAATCTATTCCATTAAAAGAAAGATGTAACTCTGTGAGATAAATTCACACATCTCAAAACATTTTCTCAGAAAGCTTCTTTCTATTTTATCTGAGGATATTTCTTTTTTCACTATAGATGTCAATGTGCTCCCAAATATCCCTTTGCAGATTCCACGATAACAGTGTTAACAAACTCTCCCATGAAAAGAAATTTGTAACTCTGTAAGAGGAATTCACACATCACAAAGAAGTTTCTCAGAAATCTTCAATCTATTTTTTTTTTATCGAGTATATTTCCTTTGTCACCAAAGGATTCTGTGCAATCCAAAATATCCTTTCTCAGATTCCCCAAAAGCAGTGCTAACTGACTGATCCATGAAAAGAATCGTGTCACGCTGTGAGAAAAATAAACACATCTCAAAGCAGATTTTCGGAAAACTTCTTTCTCGTTTTTATAGGAGGATGTTACTTTTGTCACCATAGACTTCAATGCGACCCAAAATATTGCTTCTCAGATTCCCCTGAGTTTTATCCTCAGATAAAACTGCTCAATGAGAAGAACAGTGTAACTCTGTGAGATGAATTCACACATCACAAAGCATTTCTCAGAGAGCTTCTTTTCGGTTTTTATTTGAGGATATTTTCTTTTTCACTAGAGGCCTGAATGCATGCCTAAATATCCCTTTGTAGATTCAGAGGAAAACATGTTAGCAAACTGTACCATGAATTGAAAGGTGTAAATCTCTGAGACGAGTTCACACATCCCAAAACAGTTTCTCAGAAATTCCTTTTGGATTTCGTCTGAGGATATTTCCTTTGTCACCATAGGCTTCAATGCACTCCCAAATATCCTGTTGCAGATTACCCAAAAACAGTGCTACCAAACAGATACATGATAAGAATCGTGTAACTCTGTGGGATCAATTAACACATCACAAAGCAGTTTCTCAGAAAACTTCTTTCCTGTTTTTATATGAGGATAGTTGCTTTGTCACCATAAGCTTCAATGCGCTCCAAAATATCCCATTGAAGTCTCCAGAAAAACAGTGTTAGCGCACTGCTCAATGAAAAGAACAGTGGAAATCTGTAAGATGAATTTACACTTCAAAAAGGAGTTTCTCAGAAAGTTTGTTTCTCGTTTTTTTTCTCAGGATATTTTCTTTTCCACCATAGGCCTCAATGCACTAGCAAATAACCTATTGCAGATTAAATGATAACAGTGTTATCAAACTGCTCAATGAAAAGAACTGTGTAATTCTCTGAGATGAATTCATACATCACAAAACAGTTTCTCAGAAAGCTTCTTTCTAGTTTTTATCTGAGAATATTTCCTTTTTCACTATAGGCCTCAATGCACTCCCAAATATCCCATTGCAGATTCAACAGAAACATTTTAGCAAACTGCTCCATGTAAAGAAAGGAGTATCACTGTGAGATGAATTCACAGATCACAATGTCCTTTCTCATAAAGCCTTTTTCTACTTTTTATCTGAGGATATTTCTTTGTCACCATAATCTTCAACGGGATCCAAAGTATCCCCTCTAAGATGCGCCAAAAACAATGTTACCAAACTGCTCCATGAAAAGAATCATGTAACTCTGTGAGACGAATTAACACACTACAAAGTAGTTTCTCAGAAAGTTTCCTTCTAGTTTTTATCTGAGTATGTATTTTTTCCACTCTAAGCCTCAATGAGCTCCCAAAATCCCTTTAAAGTTTCCATGGAAACAGCGTTAGCAAACTGCCCCATGAAAATATAGGTGCAACCCTTTGAGATGAATACACAGATAACAAAATGGTTTCTCATAAAGCTTCTTTCTAGTTCATACATGAGGGTATTTCCTTTGTTACCATAGGCTTCAAAGCACTCGCAAATATACCTTTGCAGATTCCACAAAAACATTGATAGCAAATTGCTCAATGAAAAGAACAGTGTAACTCTGTGAGACAAATTCACACATCAGAAAACAGTTTCTCAACAAGTGTCTTTCTAGTTTTTATCTGATTATATTTCCTTTGTCACAATAGGCTTCAATGCAATCCAAAATATCCCTTCACAGATTCCCCAGAAAGAGTGCTACCAAACTGATCCATGAAAGGAATCATGTAACTCTGTGAGTTGAATTCATACATCACAAAGCAGTTTCTCAGAAAGTTTCTTTCTAGTTTTTATCTGAGGATAATTCCTATTTCATTGTAGGCCTCAAGTTACTAACAAATATTCCTATGCAGATTCCACAAAATCAATGTTAGTAAAGTGCTCCAAGAAAACAAAGGTGTAACTCCATCAGATGAATTCCCAAATTGCAAAGCAGTTTCTCAGAAAAGTTCTTTCTAGTTTTTGTCTGAGGATATTTCCTTTGTCACCATAAGCTTCAGTGCGTTCTGAAATATCCCAATGCAGATTTCAAGGAAACAGTGTTAGCAAACTGCTCAATGAAGAGACAGTGTAACTCTTTGAGATTAATTCACACATCAGAAAGTAGTTTCTCAGAAAATTTCTTTTTTTTTTATCTGAGGATATATCATTTTTCACTGGAGGTTTCAATGCACTCTAAAATATCCTATTGCAGATTCCATGAAAACAGTGTTATCAAACTGTTCCATGAAAAGAAAGATGGAACTCTGTGAGATGAATTCACACATCACAAAGAATATTCTCAAAAAGCTTCATTCTAGTTTTTATCTGAGAGTATTTCCTTTGTCACCATATGCTTCATTGTGATCCAAAATATCTCTTCTCAGATTCCCCAAAAACAATGCTACCAAACTAGTCCATGAAAGGAATCGTGTATCTCTGTGTGATGAATTAACACATCATAAAATGGTTTCTCAGAAAGCTTATTTCTCGTTTTTATCTGAGGATATTACATTTTTCACCATAATCCTCAATGTGCTCCTAAATACCCCTTTACAGATTCCACGAAAAGAGTGTTAGCAAACTGCTCCATGAAAAGAAAAGTGTAACTCTGTGAGATCAATTCACACATCACAAAGGACTTTCTCAGTATGCTTCTTTCTAGTTTTTATATGAGGATATTTCATTTTCCACCATAGGCTTCATTGCACTCCCAAATATCCATTCTCAGACACCAAAAAACAGTGACGTCAAGTGCTCCCTCAACAGAAACGTTCAGCTCTATGAGGTGAATGCACACATCACAAAGGAGTTTCTCTGAAAGTTTCTCTCCAGTTGTTACCATAAGAAATTTCTTTTTTCACCTTAGGCCACTATGTGCTGCAAATTATCCCTCTGCAGATGCCACTAAAACAGTGCTAACAGACTGCTCCATGAAAAGAATGATGTAACTCAGTGAGATAAATTGACACATCACAAAGCAGTTTCTCCAAAGCTTTTTCTAGTTTTTATCTGAGGACATTTACTTTTCCACCATAGGCTTCAATGCACTTTGAAGTATCCCTTCTCAAACACCACAAAAAAAGTGATAACAAAGTGCTTCCTCAACAGAAACTTTTGGCTCTATGAGATGAATGCACACATCACAAAGAGTTTCTCAGAAAAGTTCTATCCAGTTTTTACCTGAAGATTTTTCTTTTTTCACCTTAGGTCTCCATGCATTCCCAAATATCCCTCTGCATATTCCACAAAAACAGTGACAATAAACTGCTCCTTGAAAAGAAAGGTGTGACTCTTTGAGATGAGTTCATGCATCAGAAAGCAGTTTCTCAGAAAGCTTCATTTCTTGTCTAAATCTGAATATAATTCCTTTTTCACCATAAACTTCAATGTGTTCCTAAATATCTCCTCTCAGATAGCACAAAAGCAGTAATGCCAAACTGTTTAATCTACAAAGAGGTTAAACTCTGTGAGATGAATACACACAACAAAACCGTTTCACGAAAAGCTTCTCTCCAGTTTTTATCTGAAGTTATCTCCTTTTTCACTGCAGTCATCAGAGGGCTCCAGAATATACCTTTGCAGATTCCACAAAAACAGGGCTACCAAACTGCTCCATGGAAAGGATTGTGTCACTCTATGAGGTGAAATCACAAATCACAAAGTGGTTTTTCAGAAAGCTTCTTTCTAGTTTTTGTCTGAGGATATCTCCTTTGTCACCCTAAGTGTCAATGCACTCCAAAATAAACCATTGCAGATTCCAAGAAAACAGTGGCAGCAAACTCATCGATGAGAAGAACAATGCAGCTCTGTGAGATGAATTCACATGTCACAAAGCAGTTTCTCAGAAAACTTCTTTTTGGTTTTTATCTGAGGATATTTCCTATGTCACTATAGGCTTCAATGCACTCCAAAATATCCTATTGGAGATTCCATGAAAACATTGTTACCAAATTGACCAATGAAAAGAATATTGTAATTCTGTGAGATGAATTCACACATCATGAAGCAGTTTCCCAGAAAGCTTCTTTCTAGTTTTATCTGAGGATATTTCCTTTTTCACTATAGGCTTCAATGCACTCCCAAATATCACTCTGCAGATTCCACAAAAACAGTGTTAGCAAACTGCTCCATGAAATAAAGGTGTAACTCTGTGAGATGAATCCACACATCACAAAGAACATTATCAGAAAGCCTCCTTCTAGTTTTTATCTGAGGGTATTTCCTTTGTCACCATAGGCTTCAATGTGATCCAAAACATCCCTTCTCAGATTCAACAAAATCAGTGCTACCAAACTGCTAATCATGTAACTCTGTGAGATGAATTGACACATTACAAAGCAGTTTCTCAGAAAACTTCTTTCTAGTTTTTATATCAGGATATTTCCTTTTCCATCATATGCTTCAATGTGCTCTCAAATATCCCTTCTCAGACACCACAAAAACAGTGATAACACAGTGCTCCCTCAACAGAAACGTTTACCTCTATGAGATGAATGCACTCCTCACAAAGGAGTTTCTCGGAAAGCTTCTCTAGAGTTTTTACCTGAAGAAATTTCTTATTTCACCTTAGACCTCTATGCGTTCCCAAATATCCCTCTGCCAATTCCACAAAAACAGTGCTACCAAAACTGCGCATGGAAAAGAAAGGTTTAAGTCTGTGAGATAAATTCCCCCATCACAAAGTTGTTTCTCAGGAAGCTTGCTTCTAGTATTTATCTGAATATATTTCCTTTGTCAGCTTAGGCTTGAATGCGATCCTAAATATCCTTTCTCAGATTCCACAAAAACAGTCTTAACAAACTGATCCATGAGGGAAAATTGTAACTCTGTGAGATGAATTCACCAATTAGGAAGCAGTTTCTCAGAAAGCTTCTTTGTAGTTTTTATCTGAGGATATTTCCTTTGTCACCATAGGCTTCAATGCAATCCAAAGTATCCCTTCCAGATAGCCCTAAAACAGTGCTATCAAACTGACCCATGAAGAGAATCGTGTAACTCTGTGAGAAGGATTCACAAATCACAAAGCAGTTTCTCAGAAAGATTCTTTCTTTTTTTGTCTGAGGATATTTCCTTTGGCACCATAAGCTTCAATGTGCTCTGAAATATCCCATTGCAGATTCCATGAAAACAGTGCTAGCGAACTACTCAAAGAGTAGAACAGTGTAACTCTGTTAGATGAATTCTGACATCACAGAGAAGTTTCTCAGAAAGCTTCTTTCTAGTTTTTATCTGAGAGTATTTCCTTTGTCACCATAGGCTTCAATGCGATCCAAAGTATCCCTTCTCAGATATCCCAAATACAGTGCTACCAAACAGATCCATGAAAAGTATCATTAAACTCTGTGAGAAGAATTCGCAAATCAAATAGCAGTTTCTCAGAATGCTTCTTTCCAGTTTTTATCTGAGGATATTTTCTTTGTCAGCATAAGCTTCAATGCGCTCTGAAATAGCCCACAGATTATTCCAAAAAAACAGTATTAGCAAACTTCTCAATAAAATGAACGGTGTAACTCTGTGAGAGGAATTTTCACGTCACAAAGCAATTTCTCAGAAAGTTTCTTTCTAGTTTTTGTCTGAGGAAGTTTCCTTTATCACTGTAGTTCTCAATGCACTCCCAAATATCCCTTTGCAGATTTCACAAAAACAGTGTGAGTAAACCTCTTCATGAAAATAAAGGTTTAACACTGTGAGATGAATTCACACATCGTAAGAAGTTTCTCAGAAAGCTTCTCTCTAGTTTTTATCTGGGGATTTTTTTTTGTCACCATAGACTTCAATGCGATCCTAAGTGTCCCTTCTCAGATTCCCCAAAAACAGTGCTACCAAACTGTTGCATGAAAAGTATCCTGAAACTCTGTGAGAAGAATTCACAAATCACAAAGCAGTTTCTCAGAAAGCTTTCTTCTAGTTATTATCTAAGGATAATTCCTTTGTCACCATAAGCTAAAAAGCACTCTGAAATATCCCAGTGCAGATTCCAAGAAAACAGTGTTAGCTAACTGTTCAATGGATAGAACAGTGTAATTCTGTGAGATGAATTCACACATCACAAAGCACTTTCCCAGAAAGTTTCTTTCTGGTTTACATCTGAGGATATTTCCCTTTTCAACAAAGGCCTCAATGTGCTCCCATATATCCCTTTCCATATTCCACAAAAAGAGTGTTAGCAAACTACTCCATGGAAAGAATGGTGTAACTCTGTGAGATGAATTAACACATCACCAAGAAGTTTCTCAAAAATCTTCTTTCTAGTTTTCATCTCAGGATATTTCCTTTGTCACCATAGGTTTCAATATGATTCAAAATATCCCTTCTGAGATTTCCCCAAAAACAGTGCTACCAAACTACTCCATGAAAGGTAAGGTGTAAGTCTGTGAGATGAACTCAGAAATCAAAAAGTGGTTTCTCAGAAAACATGTGTTAATTTTTTATCTGAAGATATGTCCTTTGTTGACATATGCTTCCATGCGCTCCCAAATATCCTATCGCAGATTCCATGAAAAGAGTGTTATCAACCAGATTAATGAAAGGAATGGTGTAAGTCTGTGAGGTGACTCGCCACATCACAAAGCAGTTTCTCATAAAGCTTCTTTCGAATTTTTATCTGAGGATATTTACTTTGTCACTATAGGCTTCAATGCGATCCAAAATATCCCTTCTCAGATTCCCCAAAAGCAGTGCCACCAAACTGCTCCAAGAAAGAAATCGTGAAACACTGTGAGATGAATTAACAAATCAGAAAGCATTTCCTCAGAAAACTTCTTCTAAATTTTATATGAGGATATTTCCTTTGTCACCGAAAGCTTCAATGCACTCTGAAATCTCCCTATGCAGCTTCCAAGAAATCTTTGTTCCCAAACTGCTTAATCATATGTACTGTGTAACTCATCGAGATGAATTAACACATCAAAAAGCCGTTTCTCAGAAAGCTGCTTTCTAGTTCTTATCTGAGGATATTTCCTTTTCCACCATAGGCCTCAATGCGATCCCAAATATCCCTTTTCAGATCCATGATAATAGTGTTAGCAAACTGCGACATGCAAAGAAATGTGTAATTCTGTGAAGTGAATTCATACATCACAAAGAAGTTTCTCAGAAAGCTTCTCTCTAGTTTTTATCTGAGGATATTTCCTTTGTCACTATATGCTTCAAAGACATCCACAATATCCCTTCTCAGATTCCCCCAAAACAGTGCTACCCAACTGCTCAATGAAAAGAAAGGTGTAACTCTGTGAGATGATTTCAAAAATCACCTAGCAGATTCTCAGGAAGTTTCTTTCTATTTTTTGTCTGAGGATATTTTCTTGGTCACCATAAGCTTCAATGCAATCAGAAATATCCCATTGCAGATACCAAGAAAACAGTATTAGCAAATTGCTCAATGAGAAGAACAGTGTAACTCTGTGAGGTCGATTCACACATCACAAAGCAGTCTCTCAGAAAGCTTCTTTTTGGTTTTACACCTGAAAATATTTCCTTTGTCACGATAGGTTTCAATGAGCTCCCAAATATCCTGTTGTAGTTTCCAGGAAGGCAGTGTTATCAAACTGCTCAATGAAAAGAACCATGTACATCTGTGAGATGAATTCACACATCACAAAAAACTTTCTCATAAATCTTCTTTCTACTTTTTATCTGAGGATATTTCCTTGGTGACCATAGGTTTTCATGCAATCCAAATTTTCCCTTTTCAGATTCCCCAAAAACAGGGATACCAAACTAATCCATGAAAACAATCGTGTAACTCTATGAGATGAATTCACAAATCAGAAAGCAGATTATAAGAAAGATTCTTCCCAGCTTTTATCTGAGGATATTTCCTTTGTCACCATAGGCTTCAATGCCCTCCTAAATATCCTATTGCAGATTCCACGAAAACAGTGTTATCAAACTGTTCTTTGGGAGATGAAATCACATATCACAAAGCAGTTTCTCGGAAAGCATCTTTCCACTTTTTATCTGAGGGTCTTTCTTTTTCACAATAGGCCTCAAAGTGCTCCCAAATATCCCTTTGCAGATTCCATGAAAACAGTGTTAGAAAACTGCTCCATGAAAAGAAAGGTGTAACTCTGGGAGATGAATTCACACATCACAAAGGGCTTTCTTAGAAATTTTCTTTCTAGTTTTTATCTGAGGATATTCCCTTTGTCACCATAAGCTTCAATGCACTCCAAAATATTGGATTGCAGATTCCAAGAAAACAGTTTTAGCAAACTGCTGGATGAATACAATATTGTAACTCTCTGAGATGAATTCACACATCACAAAGCAGTTTCTGAGAAAGCTTCTTTCTAGTTTTCATGTGAGGATATTTCCTTTTTCACCATAGGACCCAATGCACTCCCAAATATCCCATTCCAGAGTTGCATTAGCAAACTACTCCATTAAAGGGAATGTAAAACTCTGTGAGATGAATTCACTCAGTATCTCCATGAAAACAAAGGTGTAAACCTGTGAGATGAATTCACACACCACAAAGCAGTTTCTCAGAAAGCTTCTTTTTTTTGTCTGGGGATATTTCCTTTGTCACCATATTCTTCAATGCGCTCCAAAATATCCTATTGCAGATTCCCCAACAGCAGTGCTACCACACTGCTACATGAAAAAAATAGTGTAACTCTGTGAAATGAACTTACACATCAGAAAGTTTTTTCTCAGTAAGATTCTTACTAGTTTTTATCTGAAGATATTTCATTTTTCACTGCATTCCTCTATGTATTCCCGAATATCCCAATGCAGATTCCATGAAAAACATGTTAGCAAACTTCTCAAAGAAAAGAACAATGTAACTTTCTGAGATGAATTCACACATCACAAAGCCGTTTCACAGAGAGGTTGTTTTTTGTATTTCTCTGTGGATATTTCCTTTGTCACCAGAGGCTTCAGTACACTCCAAAATATCCTATTGCAGATTCCCTGAAAATAGTGTTATCAAATTACTCAATAAAAAGAAAGGTGTAATTCTGTGAGATGAATTCACACATCTCAAAGCAGTTTCTCAGAAACCTGCTTTCTAGTTTTCATCTGAGGATATTTTCAATTTCACCATAGGAGTCAGTGAGCTCCTAAATATCGCTTTGCAGATTCCACGAAAAGTGTTAGGAAACTACTAAGTGAAAAGAAGGCGTTAACTCGGTGACATAAATTCACACATCACAAAGAACTTTCTCAGAAAGATTCTTTTTAGTTTTTATCTGAGGACATTTCCTTTGTTACCATAAGTTTCGATGTCATCCAAAATATCCTTTCTCTGATTCTCCAAAAACCATGCTACCAAACTGTTTCATGAAAAGAATCATGTAACTCTGTGAGATGAATTCACAAATCATAAAGCAGTTTCCCAGAAAGCTGCTTTCTAGTTTTTGTCTGAGGATATCTCCTCTTTCACCATCGGCCTGAATGTGCTCCCGAATGTCCCTTCACGGATCCGTGCATGACGGAGTTTCCAAACTGCATAATATAAGAAAACTTTTAACTATGTGAGATTAATAAATATATCTAACACAAAGCAGTTTCACAGAAATCTTCTTTCAGTTTTTGTCTGAGGATATTTCCTTTTTCACCATAGACAACCCTATGCTCCCGAATGTCTCTTGGTAGCTTCTTCTCCAAAAGGGATTCTGGAATCCTCTAGGAGAAGACAGGTGAGTGGAATGCACACGTCATTCTGTGAGTGGAATGCACACGTCATTCTGTGAGTGGAATTCTGTGAGTGGAATGCACAAGTCAAAAAGGAGCTCCTCAGAAACTTCTCTCCAGTTTTTATCTGAAGACGTTTCCTTTCTCACCGTAAGCCTCAAAGCGCTCCTGAATATCCCTTCGCAGACTAAACAAAAACAGTGTTATGATAGTGCTCAATGAAAAGAGAAGCTTAACAATGTGAGCAGAACTCAAGAGACACAGAGCAGTTTCACAGAAACCTTCCTTCTGGTTTCTATCTGAGGTTATTTCTTCTTCAGGATATTCTAAAGAGCATTTCCAAATGTCATTTCGCAGATTCCACAGAAACAGTGATTTCAAACTACTCATTCCAAAGAATGATTTAACTCTATGAGATGAGCACAAACTTCACAAAAGAGTTGCGCAGAAAGCTTCTCTCAAATATTCGATGGAAGACATTTCCTTGCTCGACACAGGCCTCCTGTTGCCACTTACTAACCCTTCGCAGAACCCTCAAAGACAGACTTTCAAACTAGGAAGTGTAGAGTAAGCTTTCACCCTGTGTAAAAATGGGCATGTCAGAGAGCAGTTTTTTTGAGTGCTTTTTTCTGTCTTTTTTTTTTTTTTTGGACATTTCAATTTTCCCATAGTGTTCAATGTGCTCCGAATATCACTCTTTGGTTTTACAGGAACAGTGTTCAAATTGTGCCTTATGAGAAGAAAGCTATAACTCCCTGAGTGGAATGCACATGTCACCAAGCAGTTTCTCAGAAACCTTCTCTCCCGTTTTGATCTGATGATATTTCCTAATTCATTATAGGCCCGAATGTGGTGTCAAACATCCCTTCATGGATTCACCCACGAGGGAGTTTCCAAGCTGTGTAATGTCAAGAAAGCTTCATCTATGTGAGATGAAGAAACATAGTGAAAAGCAGATTCACAGAAAGCTTCTTTCCTGTTTTTTTCTGACGATATTTCGTTTTTCACCATAGTCCTCAAAGTGCTACCGAAGTTCCCTTCGTGGATCAGTCCATCACAGTTTCCAAGCTGCATAATGTAAAGAAAGCATTTTCTAGGTGAGATGATTACACGTATCACAGAGTAGTTTCCTAGAAAGCTTTTTCCAGTTTTAGTCTGAGGCTATTTCCCTTTTCACAATCGGCACCAACATGCTCCCGAATATCACCTGGTACCTGTTTCTCCAAAAGGGTTTCCCCGATGCTGTATGCGAAGAGAGGTATAACACTGTGAGTGGAATGCACACGTCACAAGGCAGTTCCTCAAAAAGCTTCTCTCCAATTTTGTTTGAACATACTTACTTTTTCACCATAAGCCTCAAAGTGCTCCCGAATATCCCGTCACATGCTAAACATACACAGTGTTAGAAAACTGCTCAGTGAAAAGAGGGTCTTAACTGAATGAGAGCCATTAAGACGACACAGAGCAGTTTCACAGAAATCTTCCATCTGGATTTTACCTGAGGATATTTCTTTCTCCATGTTCTAAGGATCATTCCCAAATGTCCTCCATCAGATTCCACAAAAACAATGATTTCAAGCTGTTCAATACAAAGAACAGTTTAGCTCTATAAGATGAATACACACATACCAAAGCGGTTGCTCAGAAAGTTTCTCTGCAGGATTCATCAGAAGGCGTTTCCTTGCTTACCACAAGCTTCCAGATGTCACTAAATATCCTTTCACAGATCCTTAAAAGACAGAGTTTCGTAACTGGGCAACATAGGGTAAGCATTAACTCTATGAAGTGAATGCACATATCAGAGAGCAGATTCTTGGAACGCTTCTTCCTCGATTTTATTTCAGTATAATTCACTATTCGCCATAGTCCTCATTGCCCTCCGAAATATCACTTTTTCGGTTTCACAGGAACAGTGTTCAAACACTGCCTTGTGAGAAAAGAGGTATCAGTCCCTGAATGGAATGCATACAACACAAATTCGTTTTTCAGAAAGGTTCTATCTACTTTTTATCTGAAGATATCTCCTCTTTCACCATAGGCCTGAATGTGCTCCCAAATGTCCCTTTGCGGATCCGTGTATGATGGAGTTTCCAAACTGTGCAATACAAGAAAAGTTTTAACTATGTGAGATGAATAAATATATCTAAAACAAAGCAGTTTCACAGAAATCTTCTTACAAGTTTTTGTCTGAGGATATTTCCTTTTACCCCATACCCATCCCTATACTCCTGAAAGTCTCTTGGTAGCTCTTTCTCCAAAAGGGATTCAGAATCCTCTAGGAGAAGAAAAGTGAGTTGAATGCACATGTCATTCTGTGAGTGGAATTCTGTGAGTGGAATGCAAACGTCACAAAGTAGCTCCACAGAAAGCTACTCTCCAGTTTCTACCTGAAGACGTTTCCTTTCTCACTGTAAGCCTCAACGCGCTTCTGAATATCCCTTCGCAGACTAAACAAAAACAGTGTTATGATACTGCTCAATGAAAAGAGAAGCTTAACTGTGTGAGTGGAATTCATGTGACATGCGCAGTTTCACAGAAATCTTCCTTTTCGTTTCTCTCTGAGGTTATTACTTTTTCAGGATATTCTAAAGAGCGTTTCCAAATGTCATTTCGCAGATTCCACAGAAACAGTGATTTCAAACTACTCAATCCAAAGAATGATTTAACTCCATGAGATGAGCACAAATTTCACAAAAGAGTTGCGCAGAAAACTTATCTCAAGTATTCGATGGAAGACATTTCCTTGCTCAACACAGGCCTCCGGTTGCCACTTACTATCCCTTTGCAGAACCCTCAAAGACTGACTTCCAAACTGTGAAATGTAGAGTAAGCTTTAACCTTTTGTAAAAATGGACATGTCAGTAAGGAGTTTCTTCGAGTACTTCTTTCTGTTCTTTATTGGATATTTAAATTTTGCCATAGTGTTTAATGTGCTCTGAATATCTTTCTTTTGGTTTTACAGGAAGAGTGTTCAAATTGTGCCTTATGAGAGGAAAGCTAAAACTGAATGAGTGGAATGGACACGTCACCAAGCAGTTTCTCAGAAAGTTTATCTCCCGTTTTGATCTGACTATATTTCCTATTTCACTATAGGCCCAAATGTGATCCCAAATATCCCTTCGCGGATCGATCAACAAGGGAGTTTCTAAGCTGTTTAATGTAAAGAAAGCTTCATCTATGTGAGATGAATAAACAGCAAAAAGCAAATTCACAGAAAGCTTGTATCCCAATCTAATCTGAAGATGTTTCCTTTTTCACCATAGTCCTCAAAGTGCTCCCGAAGGTCTCCTCATGTATCAGTCCATGACAGATTCCAAGCTGCATAATGTAAAGAAAGCATTATGTATGTGAGACGTTTACATATATCCCAGAGTAGTTTCCTAGAAAGCTTTTTCCAGTTTTAGTCTGAAGCTATTTCCCTTTTCACCATCGGCACCAACATGCTCCCAAATATCATTTGGTACCTGTTTCTCCAAAAGGGTTTCCCTGACGCTGTATGAGAAGAGAGGTAAAACACTCTGAGTGGAATGCACGTGTCACAAGGCAATTCTTTGGAAAGCTTCTCTCCAGTTTTGGTCTGAACAGATTTTCATTTCCACCATAAACCTCAAAGTGCTTCTGAATATCCCATCACACGCTAAGCATACACAGGGTTAGAAAACTGCTCAATGAAAAAAGGGGCTTAAATGAGTGAGAGCCATTAAAACGTCACAGAGCAGTTTCACAGAAAGCTCGCTTCTGGATTTTACCCAAGGATATTTCTTTCTCCATGTTTTAAGGATCATTCCCAAATGTCCTCCCTCAGATTCCACAAAAACAGTGATTTAAGCTTTTCAACACAAACAACGGATTAACTCTATGATATGAATACACACATCACAAAGCTGTTGCTCAGAAAGTTTCTCTGCAGGTTTCATCGGAAGACGTTTACTTGCTCACCACAAGCCTCCGGACATCACTAAATGTCCCTTCACAGATCCTTCAAAGACAGAGTTTGGAAACTTGACAACATAGTGTAAGCATTAACCCTGTGAAGTGAATGCACATATCAGAGAGCAGATTCTTTGAATTCTTCTTCCTCGATTTCATTTCAGTATATTTCACTATTCACCATAGTCCTCAACGCGCTCTAAAATGTCACTTTTTCGGATTCACAGGAACAGTGTTCGAACACTGCCCTGTGAGAAAAGATGTATAATTCCGAGTGGAATGCATACATTCACAAATTTGTTTCTCAGAAATCTTCTCTCCACTCTTTATCTGTATATATCTCCTCTTTCACCGTAGGCCTGAATGTGCTCTTGAATGTCCCTTCGCAGATCTGTGCATGACGGAGTTTACAAACAGCGTAATATAAGAAAAGTTTTAACTATGCGAGATGAATAAATATATCTAACACAAAGCAGTTTCACAGAAATCTTCTTTCCAGTTTTTTTCTGAGGATATTTCCTTTTTCACCATAGCCATCCTTATACTCCCGAATGTCTCTTGGTAGCTTCTTCTCCAAAAGCGATTCCAGAATCCTCTAGGAGAAGAAAGGTGAGTGGAATGCACACGTCATTCTGTGAGTGGAATGCACACCTCATTCTGTGAGTGGAATGCACACGTCACAAAGCAGCTCCTCAGAAAGCTTCTCTCCAGTTTCTATCTGAAGACGTTTCCTTTCTCACTGTAAGCCTCAAAACGTTCCTGTGTATCCTTTCACAGACTAAACAAAAAGAGTGTTATGATAGTGCTCAATGAAAAGAGAAGCTTAACAATGTGAGCAGAACTCAAGAGACACAGAGCAGTTTCACAGAAATCTTCCTTCTGGTTTCTCTCTGAGGTTATTTCTTTTTCAGGATATTCTAAAAAGCGTTTCCATATGTCCTTTCTCAGATTCCACAGAAACTGTGATTTCAAACTACTCAATCCAAAGAATGATTTAACTCTATGAGATGAGTACAAACTTCACAAAAGAGTTGCGCAGAAACCTTCTTTCAAATATTCGATGGAAGACATTTCCTTGCTTGACACAGGCCTCCGGTTGTCACTTACTATCCCTTCGCAGAACCCTCAAAGACCAACTTTCAAACTGGGAAATGTAGAGTAGGCTTTAACCCTGTGTAAAAATGGACATGTCAGAGAGCAGTTTCTTCTAGTGCTTCTGTCTGTTTTGTATTGGGCTTTTCAATTTTGCTGGAGACTTCAATGGGCTCCGAATATCACTCTTTTGGTTTTACAGGAACAGTGTTCAAATTGTGCCTTATGTGAAGAAAGTTATAACTCCCTGGGAGGAATGCACCAGTCACCAAGCAGTTTTACAGAAATCTTCTTTCCCGTTTTGATCTGACTATATTTCGTGTTTCACTATAGGCCCGCGTGTGATCCCAAATAACCCTTCGTGGATCCATCCATGAGGGTGTTTCCAATCTGTGCCATGTAAAGAAAGCTTCATCTATGTGAGATGAATAAACATAGCAAAAAGCAGATTCCAAGAAAGCTTCTTTCCGGTTTTGATGTGAAGATGTTTCATTTTTCAACATAGTCCTCAAAGTGCTCCTGAAGGTCCCGTCGTGGATTCGTCAATGACAGTTTCCAAGCTGTGTAATGTAAAGAAGGCATAATCTATGTGAGGTGATTACATATATCACAGAAAAGTTTTCTAGAATGCTTTTTCCAGTTTGAGTCTGAGGCTATTTCCCTTTTCACCATCAGCACCAACATACTCCCCAATACCACTTGGTACCTGTTTCTCCAAAAGTGTTTCCCCGACGCTATATGAGAAGAGGGTTATAACACTGTTAGTGGCATGCACACGTCACAAGGCAGTTCCTCGGAAAGCTTCTCTCCAGCTTTGGTCTGAACATATTTCCTTTTTCACCTTATGCCTCAAAGTTGTCCCGAATATCCCATCACATGCTAAGCATACACAGGGTTAGAAAACTGCTCAAAGAAAAGAGGGGCTTATCTGAATGAGAGCCATTAAGGTGACACAGAGCAGTTTCGCAGAAAGCTTCCTTCTGGATTTTCCCTGAAGATATTTCTTTCTCCATGTTCTAAGGATCGTTCCCAAATGCCCTTCCTCAGATTTCACAAAAACAGTGATTTTCAGCTGTTCAATCCAAACAATGGTTTAACTCTATGAGAAGAATACACACATCTCAAAGCAGTTGCTCAGAAAGTTTCTTTGCATGTTTCATTGGAAGACATTTCCTTGCTCACCGCAAGCCTCCAGGCATCACTAAATATCCCTTCACAGATCCTTCAAAGACAGAGTTTTGAAACTGTGGAACAGAGAGTAAGCATGAACTCTGTGAGGTGGATGCACTTATCAGAGAGGAGATTCTTGGAACACTCTTTCCTCGATTTTATTTCGGTATATTTCACTATTTGCCATAGTCCTCAATGCGCTCTGAAATATCACTTTTTCGGTTTCACAGGAGCAGTGTTCAAACACTGCCTTGTGAAAAAAATGGTTTACCTCCCTTAGTGGAATGCATGCTTCTCAAAGTCGTTTCTTAGAAAGCTTCTCTCCACTTTTTATCTGAAGATATCTCCTATTTCACTGTAGGCCTGAATGTGCTCCTGAATGTGCCCTTGCGTATACCTCCATGAAGGAATTTCCAAACTGCATAATATCAGAGAAGTTTTAACTATGCGAGATGAATAAATATATCTAAACCAAAGCAGTTTCCCAGAAATCTTCTTTCCACTTTTTGTCTGACGATATTTCCTTTGTCACCATAGCCATCCCTATACTCTCGAATGTCTCTTGGTATCTTCTTCTCTGAAAGGGATTCCGGAATCCTCTAGGAGAAGAAAGGTGAGTGGAATGCACACGTCATTCTGTGAGTGGAATTCTATGAGTGGAATGCAAACGTCACAAAGCAGCTCCTCAGAAAGCCTCTCTCCAGTTTCTATATGAAGACGTTTCCTTTCTCACCATAAGCCTCAAAGTGCTCCTGAATATCCCTTCACAGTCTAAGCAAAAACAGTGTTATGATACTGCTCAATGAAAAGAGAAGCTTAACTCTGTGAGTGGAATTCACGTGACACAGAGAAGTTTCACAGAAAGCTTCCTTTGGGTTCTCTCTGAGGTTATTTCTTTTTTTCAGGATATTCTAAAGAGCGTTTCCAAATGTCCTCTCTCAGATTCCACAGAAACATTGATTTCAAACTACTCAATCCAAAGAATGATTTAACCCTATGAGATGAGCACAAACTTCACAAAAGAGTTGCGCAGAAAGCTTCTCTCAAATATTCGATGGGAGACATTTCCTTGGTCAACACAGGTCTCTGGTTGCCACTTACTAACCCTTCCCAGAATCCCCAAAGACTGACTTTCAAACTGGAAAATGTAGAGTAAGCTTTAACCCTATGTAAATTGGACATGTCAGACAGCAGTTTCTTCGAGTGCTTCTTTCTGTTTTTAATTGGACATTTCAATTTTGCCATACTCTTCAACGTGCTCCAAATATCAATCTTTTGGTTTTACAGGAACAGTGTTCAAATTGTGCCTTATGAGAAGAAAACTATAACTCCCTGTTTGGAATGCACACATAACCAAGCAGTTTCTCAGAAAGCTCTCTTCCGTTTTGATCTGACAATATTTCCTACTACACTGAGGGCCCAAATGTGATCCCAAATATCCCTTTGCGGATCCATCCACGAGGGAATTTCCATGCTGTGTAATGTAAAGAAAGCTTCATCTATGTGATATGAGTAAACATAGCAAAAAGCAGATTCAGAGAAAGCTTCTTTCCCGTATTTATCTGAAGATATTTCGTTTTACACCACAGTCCTCAAAGTGTTCCCAAAGGTCCCTTCGTGGATCATTCCATGAGAGTTTCCAAGTTGCGTAATATAGAGAAATCATTATCTATGTGGGATGATTACACATATCACAGAGTAGTTTCCCAGAAAGCTTTTTCCAGTTTTAGTTTGAGGCTATTTCCCTTTTCACCATCGGTGCCAACATGCTCCTGATTATCACTTGGTATCTATTTCTTCAAAAGGGTTTCCCCGATGCTGTAAGAGAAGAGAAGTATAACATTGTGAGTGGAATGCACACGTCACAAGTGAGTTCCTCAGAAAGCTTCTCTCCACTTTTGGTCTGAACATATTTCCCCTTTCATGGTAAGCCTCCAAGTGGTCCCGAATATCCCCCCACATGCTAAGCATACACAGGGTTAGAAAACTGCTCAATGAAAAGAGGGGCTTAACAGAGTGAGAGCCATTAAGACGACACAGAGCAGTTTCACAGAAAGCTTCCTTCTGGATTTTACCTGAGGATATTTCTTTCTCCATGTTCTAAGTATCATTCCCAAATGTCCCCCTCAGATTCCACAAAAACAGTGAATTCAAGCTGTTCAATCAAAACAATGGTTTAACTCTATGAGATGAATACACACATTGCAAAGCCGTTGCTCAGAAAGTTTCTCTGCAGGTTTCATCAGATGACGTTTCCTTGCTGACCAGCAGTCCCCGGGCATCATTAAATATGCCTTCACAAATCCTTCAAAGACAGAATTTCAAAACTGGACAACGTAGAGTAAGCATTAACTCTGTTAAGTGAATGTACATATCAGGGAGCAGATCATTGGAATGCTTCTTCCTCAATTTTATTTCAGTATATTTCAGTATTCGCCATTGTCCTGAATGCGCTCTGAAATATCAGTTTTTTGGTTTCACAGAAACAGTGTTAAAACACAGCCTTATGAGAAAAGAGGTATATCTCCCTGAGTGGAATGCATACATCACAAAGTCATTTCTCAGAATTATTCTCTCCACTTTTTATATGAAGATATCTCTTCCTTCACCGTAGGCCTGAATGTGTTCCCGAATGTCTCTTCGAGGATCCGTGCATGACAGAATTTCCAAACTGCGCAATATAAGAAAAGTTTTAACTATGCGAGGTGAATAAATATAGCTACCACAAGAAATTTCACAGAAATCTTCTTTCCAGTTTTTTCTCTGAGGATGTTTCCTTTTTCACCATAGCCATCTTTACACTCCCGACTGTCTCTTGGTAGCTTTTTCTCCAAAAGATATTCCGGAATCCTCTAGGAGAAGAATGGTGAGTGGAATGCACACGTCATTCTGTGAGTGGAATTCTGTGAGTGGAATGCAGATGGCACAAAGCAGCTCCTCCGAAAATTTCTCTCCTGTTTCTATGTGAAGACGTTTCCTTTCTCTCTGTAAGCCACAAAGTGCTCCTGAATATCCCTTCACATACTAAACAAAAACAGTGTTATGATACTACTCAATGAAAAGAGAAGCTTAACTGTGTGAGCGGAATTCATGTGACACAGAGCAGTTTGACAGAAAGCTCCCCTCTGCTTTCACTCTGAGGTTATTTCTTTTTCAAGATATTCTAAAGAGCGTTTCCAAAGGTCCTTTCTCAGATTGCACAGAAATAGTGATTTCAAACTACTCAATCCAAAGAACGATTTAACTCTATGAGATGAACACTAAATTCACAAAAGAGTTGCGCAGAAGGCTTCTCTCAAATATTCGATGGAAGACATTTCCTTGCTCGACACAGGCCTCCGGTTGCCCCTTACTATCCTTTCGCAGAACACTCAAAGACCAAATTTCACAGAAATCTTCCTTCTGATTTCTCTCTGAGGTTTTTTCTTTTTCAGTATATTCTAAAGAAAGTTTCCAAATGTCCTTTCTCGGATTCCACAGAAACAGTGATTTCAAATGCTTAATCCCAAGAATGATTTAACTCTATGAGATGAATACAAACATCACAAAAGAATTGGACGGAAAGATTCTCTCCAATTTTCGATGGAAGACATTTACTTGCTCGACACAATTCTCCCGTTGCCAATTACTATCCCCTCGCAGAACCCTCAAATACCGACTTGCAAACTGGGAAAAATAGAGGAAGCTTTAACCCTGTGAAAACAATGGACATGTCAGAGAGCAGTTTCTTCTAGTGTTTCTTTCTGTTTTTTATTGGACGACATTTCACGTTTTGTCATAGTCTTCAATGTGCTCCGAATATCACTCTTTAGGTTTTACAAGAACAGTGTTCAAAAAGGGCCTTATGAGAAGAAATTTATATCTCCCTGAGTGGAATGCTCACATCACCAAGCAGTTTCTCAGAAAGGTTCTCTGCAGTTTTTATCTGACTACATTTCCTATTTCAACATAGGCCTGAATGTGATCCCAAATATACTTTCGTGGATCCATCCACGAGGGAGTTTCCAAGCTGTGTAAGGTAAAGTAAGCTTCACCTACATGAGATGAATAAACATAGCAAAAGCAGGTTAGCAGAAAGCTCCTTCCAGTTTTTATCTGAAGATATTTCCTTTTTCACCATAGCCCTTAATGTGCTCCCGAAGGATCCTTCATGGATCCGTCCATAACAGTTTCCAAGCTGCTTAATGTAAAGAAAGCTTTATCTATGTCAGATGATTACACATATCACAGAGTTGTTTCCTAGAAAGTTTCTTTATAGTTTTTGTCTGAGGCTATTTCCCTTTTCAGCATTGGCATCAACATGCTCCCGAATATCATTTGATACCTGTTTCTCCAAAAGGGTTTCTCCGATGCTGTATGTGAAGAGAGGTATAACACAGTGAGTGGAATGCACACGTTACAAAGCAGTTCCTCATAAAGCTTCTCTCAGGTTTCGGTCTGGACATATTTCCTTTTTCACCATAAGCCTCAGAGTGCTACTGAATATCCCATCACACACTCAGCATACACAGGGTTAGAAAACTGCTCAATGGAAAGAGAGGCTTATCTGAGCGACAGGAATTAAGACGACAGAGAGCATTTTCACAGAAAGCTTCCTACTGGATGTTTCCTGAGCATATTACTTTTTCCATATTCTAAGGATGGTTCCCAAATGTCCTTCCTCAGATGCCACAAAAACAGTGATTTCAAGCTGCTCAATACAAAGTATGGTTTAACTCTAGGAAACGAATACACACATTGCAAAGCAGTTGCTCAGACTGTTTCTCTGCAGGTTTCATCGGAAGACGTTTCCTTGCTCACCAGAACCCTCCAGATGTCACTAAATATCACTTCACAGATCCTTCAAGGACAGAGTATCGAAACTGGGCAACATAGAGTAAGTATTACCTCTTTGAAGTGAAAGCACACATCAGAGAGCAGATTCTTGGAAAGCTTGTTCCTCGATTTTATTTCAGTATATTTCCCTATTCGCCATAGTCCTCAATGTACTCTGAAATATCACTTTTTCGGTTTCACCAGAGCAGTGTTCAAACACTGCCTTGTGAGAAAAGAGGTATAAATCTGGTGTGGAATGCATACGTCACAAAGTACTTTCTCAGAGAGCTTCTATGCAGTTTTTATCTGAAGATATCTCCTCTTTCCCCATAGGTCTGAATGTATTCCCGAATGTCCCTGCGCAGATCCATGCATGACGGAGTTTCCAAACTGCATAATATAAGAAAAGTTTTAACCAGGCGAGATGAATAAACATATCTAACACAAAGCAGGTTCACAGAAATATTCGTTCCGGTTTTTATCTGAGGATATTTCCTTTTTCAACAGAGCCGTACCTATACTCCCGAATGTTTCTTGGTAGCTTTTTCTCCAAAGGAAATTCCGGAATCCTCTAGGAGAAGAAAGGTATATTTCTGTGAGTGGAACGCACATGTCATAAAGCAGCTCCTCAGAAAGCTTCTCTCCAGTTTCTATCAGAAGACGTTTCACTTCTTACTATGAGTCTCAAAGCACTCCTGAATATCCCCTCTCAGTGATTTCAAGCTGCTCAATACAAAGAATGGTTTAACTCTATAAGACGAATACACACATTGCAAAGCAGTTGCTCAGACTGTTTCTCTACAGGTTTCATCGGAAGACGTTTCCTTGCTCACCAGAACCCTCCAGATGTCACTAAATATCCCTAAAAAGATTCTTCAAAGAGAGAGTTTTGATACTGTGCGACATAGAGTAAGCATTAACTCTGTGAAGTGAATGCACATATCAGAGAGCAGGTTCTTGGAACACCTATTCCTCGATTTTATTTCAGTATATTTCCCTATTCGTCATAGTCCACATTCCACTCCGAAATATCACTTTTTCCATTTCACAGGAATAGTGTTCAAGTGCTACCTTGTGAGAAACGAGGTACAACTCCCTGAGTGGAATGCATACATCACAAAGGAGTTTCTCAGAAAGATTCTATCAAGTTTTTATCTGAGGATATCTCCTCTTTCACCATAGGCCTGAATGTGCTCCCGAATGTCCCTTCGTGCATCCGTGCATGACGGAATTTCCAAATTGCATAATATAAGAAAAGTTTTAACAATGCAAGATGAATAAATATATCCAACACAAAGCAGTTTCACAGAAAACTTTTTTCAGTTTTTGGCTGAGGATATCTACTTTTTTACCATAGCCCTCCATATACACACGAATGTCTCTTGGTAGCTCTTTCTCCAAAAGGGATTCCAGAATCTTCTAGGAGAATAAAGGTATATTTCTGTGAGTCACATGCACACGTCACAGAGCAGCTTCTCAGAAAGCTCCTCTCCAGTTTCTATCGGAAGACGTTTCCTTTCTCACCACAAGCCTCAAAGTGCTCCAGAATATCCCTTCGCAAACTAAACAAAAACAGTGTTACAATACTGCTCAATGAAAAGAGAAGCTTAACTGTGTGAGTGGAATTCACGTGACACAGAACAGTCTCACAGAAAGTTTCCTTCTGGTTTTTCTCAGAGGTTATTTCTTTTTCAGGATATTCTAAAGAGCATTTCCAAATGTCCTTTCTCAGATTCCACAGAAACAGTGTTTTTAAACTGCTCAATCCAAAGAATGACTTATCTCTATGACATGAATACAAACATCACAAAAGAGTTGTGCAGAAATCTTCTCTCCAATTTCAGAAGGAAGACATTTCCTTGTTTGACACAGACCTCTGGTTGCCACTTACTATCCATTCGCAGAACCCTCAGAGACAGACTTTCAAACTGGGAAATGTAGAGTTAGATTTAACCATGTGAAAAGAATGGACTTGTCAGAGAGCAGTTTCTTCGAGTCCTTCTTTCTGTGTTTTATTGGGCGACATTTCACTTTTTTCCATAGTCTTCAATGTTCTCCAAATATCACCAACCAGTTTCTCAGAAAGCTTCTCTCCAGTTTTTATCTGACTATATTTCCTATTTCACCATAGGCCTCTATGTCATCCCAAATATCCCTTCACGGATCCAACCTCGAGGGAGATTCCAAGCTGCGTAATGTAAAGAAAGCTTCATCTGTATGAGATGAATAAACATAGCAAAAAGTACATTCACAGAAAGCTTCTTTCCAGTTTTTATCTGAAGATATTTCCTTTTTCACCATAGTCCTGAATCTGCTCCTGAATGTCCCTTCGTGGATCCGTCCATTACTGTTTCCAACCTGCATAATGTAACAAAAGCTTTGTTTTCATGAGATGATTACACATATCACAGAGTAGTTTCCTAGAAAGCTTCTTTCCAGGTTGTGTCTGAGGCTATTTCTCTTTTCACCATCAGCACCAACATGCTGCTGAATATCACTTGGTACCTGTTTCTCAAAAAGGGTTTCCCCGAGGCTGTATGAGAAGAGAGGTATGACACTGTGACTGAAATGCACATGTTACAAAGCAGTTCCTCAGAAATCTTCTCCCAGTATCAGTCGGAACATACTTCCTTTTACACCGTAAGCATCAATGTGTTCCCGAATATCCCATCACATGCTAAACATGCACAGGGTTAGTAAACTGCTCCATGAAAAGATTGGTTTAACTGAGTGAGAGGAATTAAGATGACACAGAGCAGTTTCACAGAAAGCTTCCTTGTAGATTTTCCCTGAGGATATTTCTTCCCCCGTATTCTAAGGATCGTTCAAAATGTCCTTCCTCAGATTCCACAAAAACAATTATTTCAAGCTGCTCAATCCGAAGAATGATTTACATCTATGAGACGAATACACACATTGCAAAGCAGTTGCTAAGAAAGTTTCTCTGCAGGTTTCATCGGAAGACATTTCCTGGCTCACCACAAGCCTCCGGGTGTCACTAAAAAACTCCTCACAGATTCTTGGAGGACAGAGTTTCGAAATTGGGCAATATAGAGTAAGCATTAACCTTCTGAAGTGAATGCCCATATCAGAGAGCAGATTCTTGGAACGCTTCTTCCTCGATTTTATTTCAGTATATTTCAATATTCTCATAGTCCTCAATGCACTCCGAAATATCACATTTTTGGTTTCATGGGAACAGTGTTCAAACAGTGCCTTGTGAGAAAAGAGGTATACTTCCCTGAGTGGAATGCATACATCACAAAGAAGTTTCTCAGAAAGCTTCTATCCAGTTTTTGTCTGAGGATATCTTCTCTTTCACCATAGGCCTGAATGTGCTCCTGAATGTCCCTTCGTGGATCCGTGCATGACAGAGTTTCCAAACTGCGTAATATAAGAAAAGTTTTAACTATGCAAGGTTAATAAATATGTCTAAAACAAAGCAGTTTCACAGAAATCTTCTTTCCAGTTTTTGTCTGAGGATACTTACTTTTTCACCATAGGCGTCCTTATGCTCCCAAACGTCTCTTGGTAGCTTTTTCTCCAAAAGGGATTCAGAATCCTCTAGGATAAGAAAGGTATATTTCTGTGAATGGAATGCACACGTCACAAAGCAGCTCCTCAGAAAGCTTCTCTCCAGTTTCTGTCTGAAGATGTTTCCTTTCTCACCATGAGTCTCAAAGCACTCCTGAATTTACCTTCTCAGACTAAACAAAGACAGTGCTATGATGCTGCTCAATGAAAAGAGAAGCTTAGATTTGTGAGGAGATTGCACGTGACACAGAGCAGTTTCACAGAAGGCTTTCTTCTGGTTTCTCTCTGAGGTTATTTCTTTTTCAGGATATTCTAAAGAGCTTTTCCAAATATCCTGTCTCAGATTCCACAGAAACAGTGATTTCAAACTGCTTGACCCAAAGAATGATTTCACTCTATGAGCTGAATACAAACATCACAAAAGAGTTGCGCAGAAAGCTTCTCTCCAATTTTAGAAGGTAGACAATTCCTTGATCGACACAAACCTCCAGTTGCCATTTACAATCCCTTCACAGAACCCTCAGAGACAGACTTTCAAACTGGGAAATGTAGAGTAAGATTTAACCACGTGAAAAGGATGGACTTGTCAGAGAGCACATTCTTCGAGTGCTTCTTTCTCTTTTTTATTGTATGACATTTCACATTTTACCATAGTCTTCAATGTGCTCCAAATATCACTCTTTCATGTTCCAGGAACTGTGTTCAAACTGTGCCTTATGAGAAGATGGTTATGCCTCTCTGAGTGTAATGCACACAACACCAACCAGTTTCTCAGAAACCTTCTTTCCAGTTTTTATCAGAGTATATTTCCTATTTCACCATAGGCCCGAATGTGATCCCAAATATCCCTTCGCAGATCCATCCACAAGAGATTTTCCAAGCTGTGTAATGTAGAGAAAGCTTCACCTATGTGAGATGAATAAACATAGCAAGAAGCAGATTCACAGAAAGATTCTTTACAGGTTCTATCTGAAGATATTTCCTTTTTCTCTGTCATCCTGACTGTGCTCCTGAAGGTCCTTTTGTGGATCCGTCCATGACAGTTTCCAAGCTGTGTAATGTAAAGAAAACTTTATCTATGTGAGATGATTACACATATCATAGAGTAGTTACCCAGAAAGCTTCTTTCCAGGTTTTGTCTAGGCTATTTCCCTTTTCACCATCGACATCAACATACTCCCGAATATCACTTGGTACCCGTTCCTCCAAAAATATTTCCTTGACGCTATATGAGAAGAGAGGTATAACACTGTGAATGGAACACACACGTCACAAAGCAGATCCTCAGAAAGCTTCTCTGCAGTTGTGGTCTGAACATATTTCCTACATCACCATAAGCCTCAAAGTGCTCCTGAGTATCCTATCACACGCTAAACATACACAGGTTAGAAAACTGCTCAAGGAAACGATGGACTTAACTGAGTGAGAGGAATTAAGACGACACAGAGCAGTTTCAAAGAAAGCTTCCTACTGGATTTTTCCTGAGGGTATTTCATTCTCAATAATCTAAGGATCGTTCAGAAATATTCTTCCTCAGATTCCAAAAAAACAATGATTTCAAGCTGCGCTATCAAAAGTGTGGTTTAACTCTATGAGACGAATACACACATCGCAAAGTAGTTGCTGAGAAAGTTTCTCGGCAAGTTTCATCAGAAGACGTTTCCTTGCTCAACACAAGCCTCCGGGTGTCACCAAATATCCCTTCACAGATTCTTCAAAGACAGAATTGTGAAAGTGGGCAACATAGAGTAAGCATTAACTCTGTCAAGTGAATGCACATATCAGAGAGCAGATTCTTGGAACGCTTCTTCCTGATGTTATTTCAGTATATTTCACTCTTTGCCATAGCCCTCAATGTGCTCCGAAATATCACTTTTTCGGCTTCACAGAAACAGAGTTCAAACGCTGCATTGTGAGAAAAGAGGTATAACTCCCTGAATGGAATGCATACAACACATAGTAGTATCTCAGAAAGCTTCCATCAAGTATTTCTGAAAATATCTCCTCTTTCACCATAGGCCTGAATGTGCTCCCTAATGTCCCTTCGCAGATCCATGCATGATGGAGTTTCCAAGCTGCGTAATATAAGAAAAGTTTTAACTATGCGAAATGAATAAATATATCTAACAGAAAGCAGTTTCACAGAAAACTTCTTTCCAGTTTGTTTGGAGGATATTTCCTTTTTCACCATAGCCATCCCTATACTCCCGAATGTCCTTTTGTAGCTTTTTCTCCAAAAGGAATTCCGGAATCCTCTAGGAGAAGAAATATATATTTATGTGAGTGGAATGCACACGTCACAAAGCATCTCTTTAGAAAGCTTCTCTCCAGTTTCTATCTGAAGACGTTTCCTTTCTCACTGCAAGCCTCAAAGCGCTCCTGAATGTCCCTTTGCAGACTAAACAAAAGCAGTGTTATGATACTGCTCAATGAAAAGAGAAGCTTAACTGTGTGAGCGGAATTCACGTGACACAGAGCAGGTTCACAGAAAGCTTCCTTCTGGTTTCTCTCTGAGGTTATTTCTTTTTCAGGATATTCTAAAGAGCATTTCTAAATGTCTGTTCTCAGATTCCACAGAAACAGTGATTTCAAACTACACAATTCAAACAATGATTTAGCTCTATGACATCAGCACAAACTTCACCAAAGAGTTGCGCAGAAATCTTCTCTCAAATATTCGATGGAAGACATTTCCTTACTCGACACAGGCCTCTGGTTGCCACTTTCTAATCCTTCGCAGAACCCTCAAAGACTGACTTTCAAACTGGGAAATGTAGAGTAAGATTTAACCCTGTGGAAAAATGGACATGTCAGAGAGCAGTTTCTTCGAGTGCTTCTTTCAGTTTTTTATTGGACATTTCAATTTTACCATAGTCTTCAATGTGCTCCAAATATCACTCTTTTGATTTTACAGGAACAGTGTTCAAATTGTGCCTTATGAGAAGAAAGTTATAAATCCCTGAGTGGAATGCACATGTCACCAAACAGTTTATCAGAACACTTCTCTCCCGTTTTGATCTGACTATATTTCCTATTTCACTATAGGCCCGAATGTGATCCCAAATATCCCTTCGCGGACCCTTCCACGAGGATTTTTTCAAGTGGTGTAATGTAAAGAAAGCTTCAACTATGTGAGATGAATACACATAGCCAAAAGGAGATTCACAAAAAGCTTCTTTCCGGTTTTTTTTTTTTTTATTATTATACTTTAAGTTCTAGGGTACATGTGCATAACGTGCAGGTTTGTTACATATGTATACTTGTGCCATGTTGGTGTGCTGCACCCATCAACTCGTCAGCACCCATCAATTCATCATTTATATCAGGTATAACTCCCCAATGCAATCCCTCCCCCCTCCCCCCTCCCCATGATAGGCCCCAGTGTGTGATGTTCCCCTTCCCGAGTCCAAGTGAGCTCATTGTTCAGTTCCCACCTATGAGTGAGAACATGTGGCATTTGGTTTTCTCTTCTTGTGATAGTTTGCTAAGAATGATGGTTTCCAGCTGCATCCATGTCCCTACAAAGGACGCAAACTCATCCTTTTTTATGGCTGCATAGTATTCCATGGTGTATATGTGCCACATTTTCTTAATCCAGTCTGTCACTGATGGACATTTGGGTTGATTCCAAGTCTTTGCTATTGTGAATAGTGCAGCAATAAACATACGTGTGCATGTGTCTTTGTAGTAGAATAATTTATAATCCTTTGGGTATATACCCAGTAGTGGGATGGCTGGGTCATTTGGGACATCTAGGTCTAGATCCTTGAGGAATTGCCATACTGTTTTCCATAATGGTTGAACTAGTTTACAATCCCACCAACAGTGTAAAAGTGTTCCTATTTCTCCACATCCTCTCCAACACTGTTGTTTCCTGATTTTTTAATGATTGCCATTCTAACTGGTGTGAGATGGTATCTCATTGTGGTTTTGATTTGCATTTATCTGATGGCGAGTGACGATGAGCATTTTTTCATGTGTCTGTTGGCTGTATGAATGTCTTCTTTTGAGAAATGTCTGTTCATATCCTTTCCCCACTTTTGGATGGGGTTGTTTGTTTTTTTCTTGTATATTTGTTTGAGTTCTTTGTAGATTCTGGAAATTAGCCTTTCTTTCCGGTTTTTTTCTAAAGATGTTTCATTTTTCACCATAGTCCTCAAAGTGCTCCCGAAGGTCCCTTCGTGGATCCGTCCATGACAGTCTACAAGCTGCGTAATGTCAAGAAACCATTATTTACGTGAGATGATTACACATATCACAGAGTAGTTTCCCAGAAAGGTTTTTCCAGTTATATTCTGAGGCTATTTCCCTTTTCCCCATCGTCATCAACATGCTCCCGAATATCACTTGGTACCTGTTTCTCCAAAAAAGATTCCATGACGCTGTATGAGAAGAGAGGTATAAAACTGTGAGTGGAATGCACATGTCACAAGGCAGTTCCTCGGAAAGCTTTTCTGCAGTTTTGGTCTGAACATATTTCCTTTTTCACTGTAAGTCTTGAAGTGCTCCCGAATATCCCATCACATGCTAAGCATACACAGTGTTAAAAAGCTGGTCAATGAAAACACTGGCTTAACTGAGTGAGAGCCTTTAAGACTACAGAGAACAGTTTCACAAAAAGCTTCCTTCTGGATTTTACCTGAGGATATTTCTTTCTCCATGTTTTAAGGATGGTTCCCAAATGTCCTTCCTCAGCTTCCACAAAAACAGTGATTTCAAGCTCTTCAATCCAAAGAACGGTTTAACTCTATGAGACGAATACACACATTGCAAAGCAGTTGTTCAGAATGGTTCTCTGCAGGTTTCATCGCAAGACATTTCCTTGCTCACCACAAGCCTCCAGGCATCACTAAATATCCCTTCAGAGAGCCTTCAAAGACAGAGTTTTAAAACAGGGCAACATAGAGTAAGCATTAAGTCTGTGAAGTGAATGCACATATCAGAGAGCAGATTCTTGGAACTCTTCTTCCTCGAATTTATTTCAGTATATTTCACTATACGCC